>NC_041369.1:4239454-4506954 GCF_900634415.1 Cottoperca gobio | reverse complement strand
ATACACAGACAGACAGACAGACAGACAGACAGACAGACAGACAGACAGACAGACAGACAGACAGACAGACAGACAGACACACACACACACACACACAGAGACACTAAATCTGCACAAATTAGACAAAAACTAACTCTTTCTTAAAGCACCTGCAAAGAGTGAAATGCAGCTTTAACTGCGCTGCCAAGCAAATAGTGTCTCGGTGCTCTAGAGCTATTTGTGCATATTTTTAAATGACGTAATACACACATTTGGGGGGCAAAATTGGCACCTTTCTATGTAAATGAGTCGTATTGCAAAGACAGTTCAATTCACAAAAGTCAGCGCTACTAGCGTCACACAGTTACAGTAGGTGATAAGTGAAGCTCAAACTCATTTATTTTGGGACGCAGTGACAGTTGCGTGATGGAGAATAAATGGAATAAAGTTCCCCTGAAATGCATGAGAAAAAAAATGAATGAAAAATAAGATTACATCCATTCTGTGAATTCACCCGTCTGCAACTTCAAACCACTTTGTTTGTGGTGCCTCTCGAGACTACTACTAAAGTAAAGCAGTGTCTCTCGAGAAGCCTGCTTTTATAAACCGTCTCTCAGTATCATCCACACACACACGCACACACACGCACACGCACACGCACACGCACACGCACACAAACGTAAGTGAAAACGGGGAAAGAGGAATGTGCAACTGTCATGGTTCACTTTAACATTCCTGAGTGGAGCTGCTGCAGACGAGATGAAGGGGAAAGGAGAAAAAGTGCCTGAGTAGGCAGACCCAGTTACATGGGTCTGAGCGAGTGTGTGTGCATCAGGGACGAAGGGCGTGAGCTGCTGTAAAAAAGGGTGGGGAAGAAAGGAAAGGCAGAGAGCATCAAAGGTGGAATGGAAAAAAAGCAGGTGCGTAAGCAGGGGTACTTCTCCTCAAAACAGCTGCTGCTCTGTAAGCGGCTTTTGCCTGTGTGTGACGTGTCCCCTGTCACAACGACGGGACACGCGTCTTTCTGACATTTGAATCAGCAGAACATTTCTGTCGATCATCATGTGGTATAAGAAGCGTCAGTGTCACAATCTGATGACTTTTTACTGTAATAAAATTGTTATGTTTTTTTTCATGTTTAAATGTTATTTTGTGTCATTTTTCAAGCAAGAATGCGACACATTAAGTGGTTCCAGCTTCTCAAATATAAGGATTTTATTCTTGTCTTTTTCATATATGGCAGTAAACTGAGTGTCATCGAGGAAACAAACAGAAGAAAAGGAGACAATACAAATCATTGTTAGTCGCACTCTGAAATGAGTACATAAAGAAGCATTTATAGCTGATGGAATTTGGGCTGCTGAGAAAAGAAGGAAATTGGAAACAAAAATATCAAAACGAACATCCTTGTTCCGTACTTCAAATGTGTTCTCCTTGTGCCACACAATGCTCTGCAATGGATATTGATTTCATTAAATGCCAACATAAATAAGAAAAAAGCTTATTTACAGCCTGAAAGAAAAGACCACCATAATTACCTCACGTAATAGGCTGCTAAGTACTTCACAAGGCTCCCAAGGTAAATTACTGTGCCAACAACAGAAATAATGTATTATTGTCTTCAAAAAAGGACTGAGTGATGGCAAAATATGCTACTTAATGGATCTTAATGGACCTGTTAGAAAGTTACAAAACTGATGCAAGACAGAAAACCTTTTCCATGTACACTCAACTTCACAGTGAAAGCACTGTAACTGCCCTGTGTTGACTACTATGACATCCCTCAAACCTGTCGGGGCAAAATTGAAATATACAAATGAGGACACTCAACTTCCAGGAAGCCTCATAGCATATATCCGTGTTAGTGGTGGAACACATTTAAAAATATGTATTTTTAAACCGTTTACAAATCGTAAAAGTAGGCCATACACTTTGAGCCCTAATTCATGAAAACAGACTGCATCACAGCTACAGTTTGGACAATATAATTGTAATATTATAAACATTGTAATGCATGCCCTTATAAATGTTACTGACATGCTTTGTATCACATTGTTAAAGAAAACCTATCCGTCAAGATCTGTGCTACAAGCTCCTTGGATTTAATATATCACCTATTATTATTATATACTTGTCTTCATGATCCTCTCACACACACACACACACACACACACACACACACACACACACAGTAGAAGTACTATGTGCCACTATAATGGTCTGATATTGAGTCTGAATGGTGCTGCTGAGGATCTGTCTTTTTCCATCAGCCTAGCGCAGTGCAGAGGCTTACACCACGGGAGGAATGCGCAGATCTGCAGTGGCTCGTGCCTGAGATTTATAGGGCTTTTGCTGCTGAGCTCCAAGCACTGTCCAGGGAGGAAGGGAATACATACACCCGCAGCATTTTCCAGCCTAAGAGCGTTGTTTACAGACAAACGATAGGCAGAGTGCCCCGTTGGGCTGCGCAGACAGACCAATGACCTCATGCGGGACAGAGTCTTTCTTGTGACGGAGGAGGAAAGCAGTTTGAGTCATGAGGAGAGAACCGGTTACCTCAACAGCAGCGTGAAGAACATTTTGTCAAATTTCCGTGAAAAAGAAAAGAGACTAAGTCACTTACTGCAATGACTTAAATAGGCATGAGGTTAGCTTTTTACAGGAATTAATGGGATAGTTGGATATTTTGGGTATTACACTTTCTTACCAGGAGTTAGATGAGACACTTTCATTCTGTATGTTCAATATGAAGCTGGTTAGCTTAGTGTAGCATTAAGACTGGAAACGGGGGGGGGGGGGGGGGGGGGGGGGGGGGGACACAACTAAATCTGGCTAACAGTCCCTCTCAGGGAGCTTCACATGGAACTCTGTGGAGTGACAGCTCTCAACTGAACCCTGGTGTGGACCGAACAACCCAACCAAGACAACCTGTAAAGGCGGTTGCGGTTCATTTGTGTTCTGAATAACCAACTACAGGATATGTACTTTTTGCTTGATCAGAGTTAAACTACTAATAAATCCATCTGCTGGTCGCGATCTCGTAAATCATCACGTATGCCTGTCAGCGTCGGTGTTTTCCCTGATTAATGGGTTGGATGCTGTTAAAACTGTTAGCTAGCCGTTTCCCCTCTTCCAGTCTTTGTGCTGAGCGAACTTGCTGCTGATGGTAACGTCATACATACCGTACAGACATGATTGTATCCATCTTCTTAGCTATCTCTTGACTTTTGAGTTATTACTCCAGATGTCTAAAAAACATACACTGCTGAGTGAAAGTAATGCTCTGGTACCTGGTGCTAGCTCATCCACATACCACAGCTGTGTAGAATCCCACATTGCTATCCTATTCTCCCCATTACCTCATCAACTGAACGTTGTGCTGACTGTGCTGAAATCTAATCCATGATGACTAGATAACCTGAGTGAGCATACTCCCGAAGTGCATCTCTCTGGCTTTAATAGTGACATATAAATCCAGGCTTATCTTTTCATATTCAAACGTGTGTCTGCAGATTTATGCCACTTAGGCTGGGACACGGGCATGTTTCATCCCAGTTGAGAAATAAAAATTGCCATCAGAGAAACATGGGAGCAGACGAGAGCAGACCAACAAAAAGCAGTTTTCATTGAAAGCATAGCCTCTATGTACAAAATCTATCCCATGAGGATATATATATATATATATATATATATATATATATATATATATATATATATATATATATATATATATATATATATATATATATATATATATATATATATATATAGATATATATATATATATATATATATATATATATATATATATATATATATATATATATATATATATATATAGAGAGAGAGAGAGAGAGAGAGAGAGAGAGAGAGAGAGAGAGAGAGAGAGAGAGAGAGAGAGAGAGAATTCTGCAGGGGGCTGTAACACTGCCACCAAATGTAAACAGAGCGACTGCTGACAGCAGCAGAAGAAGAAGAAGAGGAAGAAGAAGAAGGCGGCTTGGCAGGATGGATGGAGGGAGACACAAACATCTGCTCTCCAAAAAAACAAACAGGCCCTGAGGCTTTGGAGCAATTGGAGAGCAGTGATAGAGTAGAGGAGGGGGGAAATCAAGTCACTCGCTGCATATAATCCCAGCACGAGGGCCAAGAGATAAATCGAGGCCCGAGTAATGCAGTGAGAAGTACCACTGCCATTGTTGCCTCTGCAGCACTTCTCTGTAAAACAGAGTCTTTGTTAGTGTTCTCGGCCTCACGACATCATAACAATGCTGATAAGTCAAAAGAAAGAAGACTTCAGCTGTAACCTTTTTGAATTCAAACCAGTGACAGTGTTATTGCAGCATGACGTGAACATGAGCAGTTGTAGCAGTTTATAGCTGCCGGCGCTGCGGCTCCAGCGTACTGACAGCTTCACCTCCTCCCTCTATCCCTAATCACTGACAGAAATAGCTCTGTACCATTTCAAGCTCATTGGCAACAACAGAGAGGGAGACAGCATGTAGTGACCACAGCTTATTGGGTCAACTGTTTTTAAGAGTGGGACGACCAAAAAAAAGCATCATCACTAGTATCATTTTAAAGCGACATTAAATCTTTTATTTATTTTTTACGACTTGGGGGCATCGGAACAGGCTGTGAACACAACACTGACATATTATCTTCTCATAAAGGTTACTTGGTGAACGTGTTAGCAAGCAGCTGCTTATTTACTCACCACCTGATGAATACAAGTGCCGTTTACTGTCCTGTTAGTTCGCTTTTCAAGTCACACTACATTTATTTTTCATTCAAACCTTTTTTTTTTCCACAAAATCAAAAAACCCTTTTCTTGATTACCATTTCTTTGTTTTTTATAAATAAGTGTACTGCAGACAGAGTGCAGATCACAGAGACAATAACAGTATTCAATAAATGGTCATTTAGGTTCATCAATTTTGTGTCTCATTTGTTATTTCATTTGAAATTGTTTATATTGTTTATAATATATTGGCATTATTTAAAGCCTGCTCTCTGAATAACCAATATCGAACAACCATTAATCGTGATTGCAAAAATTCCTTGCAATATTACAATGTCACCTCTAGCTTCAAAAAGGCACAAATGCAGTTGCAGCATGACAATGCATGAAACACAACAATACGAATGGAAAAATAGGAGGAAAAGTTACAAAAGTTACTCGTGTGCAAACACAAGAGCATTGAGCAAAGTGAACGGATCCTTGTTCCTACTTCCTCTCGACAGTCGGCCCCTAAAGATGGACTGAGCCACAGCATGAGTCATCCCTAAATTAAAACACTTTCGTAACCGTACAGACATACACATGGCCGGCAGTTTAATGTGAAGCAGGACGGAAAGTGACAACCATCTTCCATTCGGTTGAATTTGGAAGGACGTTTAACACGAGGAGAAGCCGATGACCTCTTGATGCGAATCCCACATCTGTAAATCAGCCACTACACACACACACATATGTGCACTTGCTCTCAACCCTGAAGCTGTTAGTGCTAAGAACACTGTCACCAGGCATCTGCTCAAGCTCTGTTTCCAGTTAATATAGAGAGAGTGATATAAACAGGATATTTTAGCAGTTTCCTTTCTAGTTTTGGAGTGAGGTGGTTTTAAATTAGAGTGTGAGATGAAGCCTACACAGATCACTAGTCCCACGTGTCTCCTCCCCTTACATGACAGCGTCCTCCAGCCGCCGTAAGCTCATTCATTCCCCTAAAAGGATGCTGCATTTTTCCTCCTGGCTTTGGATATTAGTGGAGTCAAGCCTATTCAAAATAATCCTCCCAAGCTAAAAAAAAAGAAAAAAAAAGGGGATGTTGAAAAATGAGTGGGGGAGAAACTGGCAGAGATTTTCGAAGGTCCTCCAGATGCAGCGTATTACCATCTGCCTCTGGAATGTCAGTTATTTCCAGAGCGTCTTTAATAGCTTTCCTATTATGACACAGAGCAGCTTCCAGGCCTGAGGGAGGGATATAGAGGCTTGGAAGTGGGCGGGGCTACTCTGATCACCTGCCTGAAAATGACACCCGAAAGGCTGCGCAGTAATGAAACAAAACTTTCACACCCCTCAGGTACTCATTCAAGCAAACAGTTCTTGGGTCGGAACTCTTGGTGGCCAGTTATTGAGTCATTACACACTGAGTGTGTGTTTCTGTGAGATGACAACAGGGGGTCGCTCAGATAAACACAGACCTCCATGCTGGCCCAGCATGAGCCACGAATTCTGGGTAACATGATTCTTTACAAAACTCTACAATGGCGATTCCCCCTGAGGTGATATTTATTGTTGTAGACTTTGATGTCTGATGGGAAAATACAGATTATGCTCTCACAAACTGCCGTTACCTTTAGGTGGGAAGTAGGATTTGCTCTCAGCTTTATGGGGCCAGTCTACCACCAGGTGCCCATAGCGACGGAAACTGTTGGTGATTTCATCTGTAAAAAAACAAAAAACAGACTGAAATGTTATTTTCATGATATGATAAGATATCCCTCATGTAATATGCATATGAAGGACTCTTTGCAGAGCCACACTCTGCTGAGATAGGCACCGTTTCTATTTTCTGCCGTGTTCCCAGCTGCAGCAGCAGCCACTGCATTAAACAGGAACACAGTCCGGGCACATCCAGCACTGGGCTGACTCGTGCTGTGGAAACTCATGAATTTTTCAGCCAGCCAAGGGCACGTATTGTACATCATGTCCTTGTTCAACGGCGTAGACACTTGTGAAAGTAAACATTTCATATTAACATTAAACTCTTTGGCATGCTCCAGAGATTGTGGAAAACATTACAGGTCCGTGACGTAACTGGCCCCAGACTGAAGCATTGATTTAAAACGCTTCAGATTTTGAGGGTTAAAGCTATATAGACATCTCTCTAAGGCAGATCAAGGCAGAGGTTACTGAGATCTGGCTCTGGTCTGGAAAACAAATCTAGAATACATTATCACTTTGAACTGTCAAAAGTTCTGTTTTTGGTTACGACTTATTGTGTTAAATATTAAAGTTTAAATAGTACAGCAAACCCAGTAATATATGGAGGCTATTTAGTAGAAGTTTACTTAATTGTGGGTAAAAAGAATATCGCCAAGTAGGACTTTCAAGGTTTCCCTAAAAGAAATACACTTAATTGCTTACTTGCTGAGAGCCAGAGAAGATCAATAGCACTCTCCTGCACAGTACAGCTTAGCACAAAGACTGGAAAGTGTAAAAAACAATGTTGTGGTTTTACCAGTCTATGTCCTAGTGGCAGTTTGCAGTCTTCGTGCTGCACTAAGCCAACCAGCTGCTGGCGGCAGCTTCATATTTGATGCACTCAACGAGAGTGGTATCAATCTTCTCATTTGAATGCACAGTATGTCATTTCGGACGCTCGTTGTCTATCAATCAAAACAGTAACTTTGATGACGTTGTGAAGAAGTGCGGGTGTATTGGGAATAATTGCCTCCATCGTTAAACAATGATGACGATGTCGTCTGGTGTTTCCCGTTTCCCCAGAAGTTAAAGCAACAAGGGATATGAAACGCAACTTGACCTTGAATAAAATGACAGATTTCTCTAGCTCTGAACGTTGTCGGTAACATTTGGGATAATGCAATTACACAACTCAACACAAAAGATATGACATGGGTCTGGTCGCTTATAGACATTTTACTGAGCAGAGGTTACATATTGTACCTTAAACTCTTGGCAAGAAAGCGAATAAGCGGTATTTCCTAAAAATGTTGAAAGCATCAAACTGTACAGCAAACCAAGGCTTTTTAAAAGACGTTTATCGTGGCTTAACAGGGCGTTAAATTAATATCCTCAACAAGGGGTGTCGAGGCGCCCTTAAGTAAGGCTCGAATACTTCAGTGTAACCGTTAGTATAGAAACAGCCAACGACAAAGACTGCACTGGTAGGCTTCCAGTCGTGAATGTACTATACATTATGTATCAGTGTAAATCTGCAGCAGTGAGGTGCTGAACAACTGTCTGAAGTTGATTGCAAACCTTTCTTTAGGTGAGTAATGGAAAAAGGATCCTTTGTTTACCTTCGTCTATGTCAGGGGGGAGGCCTCCGACAAAGACCTTCCTGGAGTAGCGCTCCATCCTCTCTCCGTTCTGGCAGCGGGTCGGAGAGTTCAGGCCCGGGGTCAAGGAAGGGTCACCATGACCGTCGTCGAGGAAACCATCTTCAAAGGGAAAAAGACAGGAACGGCCTGAGAGGAGAGGAAAAGAGAAGGAGACCACGGGGAAGGAAGAAAAGACAGAGAGGTACAAGAGTGTGAAGTAAAAAAGAAAGGGAGGGAGGGTGTGACAGATGAATCAATCACATCTGAAAACAATTACTGTAGCAGTTTAGATATTGAGATTAGCCTCATAATAAGACTAAACTCTGTCTCTCAACAAAGGGAGATGATGATGACATATTTCTGACTCTATGGATGGTATATAAAACCATAATAACTTTCATTTTTCATTTGGTGTGGTGACGTTTAGGCCACAACTACAATGACAATTGTAAATCTCTCATTTGTCCAGACAGGTAAAATTGCTTTTGATTTTCTGTTATGATTTCTTTTTTTTTCTTTTTTTAAAGGAACCCGTAATTTAAAAAAAAGCAAAAACCATATGGCCAAAAGTACGTGGACATCAATAAACGTACAATGACTCCCGAGTTCCACACCCTTGTGAAAAGAACATGTTCAGCAATTGCGTATTGATGTCCGCGCACTTGAGGCCAAAGTGCAAATTATAATCATGATATTGTAATATGTCTTGGGAACTTCCTGGTGACTTATCGTCATTAAAATACCAGTCTCCCTAACCTGTAGGCAAACGACATTCCAGTTTCACTTCTAATATTATTAAACTTTGAATAAACATGCAAACAGCGTAAGCGGGGGCTTCAGGGCTCTGCAGAATAAGTCGAGCACGTCGTCCGCAGTGGCTCAATGACCGCGTCGCAACCAAACTCTTCTTCACTTTCCTGGAGTCAAGGAGTACGAGCAGATAGCCAACTGTGGCACCACCACTCTGCCAGTGCAACCCAAATTGTGTGAGTTTGCGATAGTAACATAAAACACGTACAGGCGGCCAAATTATTTTTTCTAATTAAATCCATGCTGTTTGGATGGCGTGCTTTGAATGGGCTCTGCTGTAGTATTGAGAAGGAAGCGACTGTTCATCAGTCCGTGATAAGCATGTGGAAGTCTTAAACTTTCCATTGGGAGGCTTCCACTGCAGCAATGTCTTAGCTATATTTAACTGGATGTTTTGATTGTGGTGTTGCTTGTCCAACGTTAGTATGTATGCATGTTCTATGCAGTGGAACCACATTTGCCTCTTGTTCTTTAGCAGGGTTGGTATTTGACCGTTTGATTAATGTGGTTAGAAACTACATTTTTACAAAGTGAGGAATACTGCACTTTCTCTCTTCTGTCTCCTACTAGAACTATAACCCAAGTAACCTTACACATGGCACACAGCAGCATCCCTCCTTGCTGAAGAAAGACAGAATTAGTCAAAAAGCACATCAAATCAGAGATGAGCCACGATGGAAGCACCCCTCTTTGCCATTCAGATGATGAATCACTTCTGAGTCAGCATACTGGTCCATAAATAACCCTTCACATTCCTTGTGGAATCTCTCCAACTAAACCTGCTTTAATATTTGAAAAGGTTCAGTGTTTGATCTGGTGGCAGCATCACGCAGCCGTTGACTGGAGAAATGTGATGAGTCCATCCCTGCTGTACCAAATACTGCCAACAGATCATATGATTTTTTAACATTTTAGAATGAGTTACTTACAGTGGGATGTATTTGCAATACAACATCCCGAATGTGCACTATTCATATTGTAGACACTTCAGGCAGAACACTGACTCAGAATGGAGAGAAAAGAAAATTGGCAGACAGATCCCCCCCCCCCCCCTCACCATCAAGCAAAATAAGATTAATTTATATAGACAGATTTGGTTGACCCTTGCCCCATGTTGATTAAATGCACAATGTGAAAAACTGTGTGTCAAAATTAATATGATTTCATTCAATCACAGCACAGATGAAAAGCAGGTAGTGACACCACACTAAGACCCCCCTCAGCCTCGGAGAGAGACACGGCCGGCATGGCAAGCAGAACCCCAGAGAAAATGCCACACGTTACCTCTTCTGCGGCCATAGCTCCGGGCTGCTTGTCAGCACAGTGGGGGAAGGAGAGACACAAGGAGAAGACAGAGGGTTGGGGCAGGAACAAGGGTTGGAAAGAGATATACAGAGACATGGGTTTTGTGGAAATAAACGAAAACCGAGAACATCTCTAAGGCAACTGAGACACCACAGATGGCCACACCTAAGCTTCGACAACAGGAGGAGAGCGATTATAACTGCCTGGCAACCGGCCATGGTAAACCTGCTGCACCTGCCTCGGCAACAAACGCAGGCAGATGCTGGGGGAGAGTGGCGCGATAGGTGAGGTTTGGCCACGGAAAAGGCCGGAATATATAGCAGCATTATGCGACGCCCCATAGCAAGAGATCGTAATCTCAGTTTAATGAGCCTGCAAAGGCTCGCGTCCGTGATAATCTTCTGTGAATATTCACAAATGAGGCCATAAAGCGGAGTGCATGCAGGACTGAAGGTAGAGCAGGTTAGTCATTATCATGGCCTTGGTGAAATATTAAAAGTTGCTCTCAGGTCAGGTATGGCAGGCCAGGTGCGAGTGGAAACTTCCCACAGGAGAGGAGAGGGGACGAAGGTGGCTGGCAGCCTCAGGGCTCTGAGAAGGGAGGATAACATGCAGAGAGGAAGGTGGAGGGGAGTGAGAAGCAGGCTATGACATCATGGCTGAACGGATCTAAAATCATTGGCAAGGCCAAGGTATAACGTTGTGACCACTTATGTCTAATCAGCTGGTGACATGTGGCAGTTCTCAAAATGATCTCCGTATTGTCGTTTTTAATTTTTTATGCTGCATCCACTGAGAAAAGACTGGGACACTCGCTTGAAAGCTCAAGGAAAAGCTAGTAAGTGGACATTGGAGTTCAGGGTTTTTTCACGATGTGCATGACGATGAAAAATAAAATAAAATAACATATTATGAAGCCCTAACCCAGTTTCAGGATTGCATTTGTATTGCATTCGGAAATCTTCCAACAAACATGCTCATTTTGAATCTGCTGTGCCGCGAATGCAAGCCAAACTAAATGTAGCTTAACACAGGGCAAATTCAAACAAACACAGTACTATACAGATCTTCCTGCTCCTCTAAACGCATCAGTCACAAAGCAGACTTCGCCGCATCAAAAAACCAATATGGGCCTTTGCATTGGGAGAGCCCCATTGTGTGACTTGCCTCTCTGGCTTCACTCTGGGAACATATCGTCTCTGAGCCTCTTCTCCCCATGCTATGTTTTCATTAAAATGATCTGGCTCTCCAATCCAAAAAAAAGAGAAAAAAAAAACTAAACCTGGGCAGCCTCTCTGCAGCTTTGCCCTCAAAGTCACCTAGCAACCAGGGCAAAATGAAGAAAACGTTATGTGGGAAACGGTCAGATGCCTCAGTGAAAGAGAATACAACCCATGAGGGAGAGGAGGAAAGGAAACGTGAGGGTTAAGAATAAGCACCAACTTCAAACTGTGTGGTGTCTGGGTGAGAGGGGAAATGTTTGAAAAGAAAGAGGGTGATTCCTCTGGGCATGATGAGTTTGAGGTCTCTTGCTAGGCTTCAAAGCCTCAGACACTTCTACTAAGCTGTCAAGTGAACAACACCAATAAATCTGAATAGAGGACCTACGCTGACTACTCTACCCTTTCTTCTTCACTTGAAGTGCCAACACCATCCGGAGAAAGTAGAGCTCTTAAAGGTTCTCACAGCGTGAAGCCTCAAAGCTAATGGGACGAAATGAAGGAGAAACAAAGAGTAAAACACTTTAAAGTTGAAACCAAAGCTTCGCACACATCACAGGCTACAGCGGAGAGAGCCAGTTCTGACAGACTTGGAAGATCTGGGCAGATCTGTGCTTGCCTGAGTGTAATCCCATGACACAACAGTTTAACATCACTTCGGGACAAGTTCTCAGAGGGTACAGGTGATGAAAAGAACAAAATAAGGAGGAGCGCCAGTGTGGTGTCAAGATTCACAGAGAAAGTTATTTTAATGTTAGATATCCTCTGCCTTTACCCATTTGTATACCCTGTGGGCTGACTGTACATGTCCAGATAGGAAACTAGGGCTTCACTGATTTGGTTTGTTCGACAGTCAGTCCAGACATCCCTGATATTTTGCTGAGTTTTGAAGAAAAAGATGGGAAACATGAATGCTCCTAAATGAGCTAGAGCAGATGGAGAAAAATGGCTGCGTAAGACCCTACGAAATTATTTCCCTGATCGCATCAAAAGACAAACTAAAGAGCATTTGGAAGAGTAGTGCCTGGCCTGGAAAACTTTGTGGCATCTGTGTAGCAGCATATGGGATAAAGACCCGTCACTGCTGGTCATCTGCCGGGTGGTGGGACACTGGGGGGAATCTAGTCTTACATGCTGGGGTATTTTTGGAAGCGCTATTCACAGGTCGACTGTGCTTCGCCCCAGTGCCGAGAGGTCTGTCCTAGGGTTAGGGTGTCAGGGAATCCAGACCTCAGCAAAGGGTAGGGCAGGTGTGGCCAGCAGTGTTCATTTCGTCAACGAAAACGATGACTAAATCTGGCTTTAGCTTTTTTTCCCATGGACTAAGACGAGACGATGACGATACGACACGGACGGAACTGTGACTATTTTAATATGCAATATCGTTGATGAAAAAAAGAAGAGACTAAAATGTAGTTTAAAAAAAAAATCTTTTGAAATATCGCTTTATTTTCATTCGCAAAAAAAAAAAGAGACGGAATAAGGGACGCATAAGGAGGATTCGGAGTAACTTACTTACTTAAGTTAACAATGACGGGTTAGGGTGCACACCCATGCGTACCTGTGCGAATATAAGTCGGCAATCGCAGATTGTTGAGCGGTTCAAAAATATTAACCCTGTGCCCAATGTATACTGTAGTCAGGGGGTAAATGTGTTTCATGGGAACACACAACAACAATACTTCCTACTCTTAATTCCTTCAAAAAGGACAAAAAGCAGCTGTAATGCTTTTATCCATAAAACTGAGACAATTGTGATGAATTCCAGACGGAAGGGAAGATGATGGGCACTACAATTAAAAGTGACTTACTATTCAGTGGCATTATGTGTTCTGCTCCAGGATGATGAAAGTTGAGGCCCATGCGTCCTGTCAAAGACAAAAAAAGAAAAGATTTTACAAAAGAGGAAAAACATGGAAATCACTGATAAAAGCCATTCTGTTGACAGACATCATATTTAATCTTCCATTCTACTGTTGGCAATGGGAAAATGCCAGCCATGATGAAATGTTTAACATGAAATGAATAAACAACAAATTTACCCAATGTGATACAAAGGACAACCACAAACAACAGATGTCAAAAGAAACGAGGTGGAAACACACATTCTTTTGTTGTCACATAACTCATATGCATGCTCACATACACACAAAAACAAAAGGCAGCTATAAGGCTAGGAATTCAACAGAGCGCGCATTCTGCAATGGTGACAACTTGTGCATGTTACAAGAGCCCATCTGTCAGTGCTTTTGTAGGGAAAGGATTGGTGTGGGACGCCTCATCTATCCTATCCATACAGGCGACAACAAGAAAAATACACCTAAAAGGGATAGTTTGACTGTTTTTAAAATGGGGTTGTATGAGGTACTTGCATAGTCAGTGTATTACCTACAGTAAATGGCAGTTGGCACACTGCCAGTTTGTAGAAGCGGACAAGAGTTACCGCACAGAAGCTAAGCGATGTAAACCTAAAGGAAAGGCCAACCAATAAAATAAATATCAGTTGAAGTGTATGTTAT
Organism: Cottoperca gobio; assembly: GCF_900634415.1. Classification (NCBI taxonomy): domain Eukaryota; kingdom Metazoa; phylum Chordata; class Actinopteri; order Perciformes; family Bovichtidae; genus Cottoperca; species Cottoperca gobio. The sequence goes on along the minus strand of NC_041369.1, from coordinate 4,493,054 downwards.
ATTTAGAATAGCCGTGAGAAAACTATACAGTCTATGTTTCTGACGGGGTCATCTTTGCACTTACGTCATTTTAACTCGCAGAACACAAAAGTTGCTGGTCTACCGCTGCCTTGATCTGTGAGTTTGTGTTATGTGTGACTGGTGATTTGTGAATCCGATCTAACACCAAAGTCACACAATAACACAAACTAACTACCCGATCAAGGCAGCGGTAGACCAGCAACTCTGCTGTTCAGAGAGGTAAAATCACTGGGTTTTTTCCAATGGAGTCTTGTGGGTTTGGCGAGTAGATGGATATAACGGCTTCAGTTCCCTGTTAGATAGGGCTGAAATAAGGCACGGTTAAGTGGTTTCTAAATATAGCATACACTTAAACTGATATATATATTTTGGTGGGCCTTTCTTTTAGATGGCTAAAATACGTTTTGCTTAGGAACCCATCCACAGCAGCACATTGCTTAGCTTCTGTGCGGTAACTCCTGTCTGCTTCTACAAACCGAGGGCGTGCCGACCACCATCTACTGTAGGTAATACACCGACTATGGATAAGTACCTCATACAACCCAACTTCAAAACTACCCCTTTAAGCCGAGGCAGAAATAGCCTACCTGGTTTAGGACAAAACATTGCAGTCTTACTGTCAACATCATTTGCAGTGGCAGCCACAGAGGCACACCCTTTATCCCTCACCACTTAAAATTAGGGCTCTGTCAAAATCCGCCTACACCAGTGTTTTACTCAACACACAGGAAGCAAGCAGCCTACCTAGACTCATTTAGGAAAGACAGAAAGTGAAGCAACATTATCACTGGGATACACATTGATATTCGGCAAAAACCCTTTACATTTTAGATTGAATGAAACACAGCCTTTGTGAGCCTGCAACGTTGCCGTGGTGGTGGTGGTGGGGGGGGGGTTTAAGGTCGAAGGGATCAACTGCAACGGATAGCTTGTTTTTCTGCTAGTGTTCTGTTTCTTTTCTCCATATGTAACATGGACTTTGAAAGACTGACCGGCTGCATGTTGCAAGCTGCTATGGTGCAAACAAGATGACACGTCAAAAGTTTCCAAATTTGGCCGCAGAAGACAGATAGTTGGGAGAGCAAGGGGGCCTCTTCCTGGCTCAAAAACAAGCATGGAACTAGCAGTTAAACCTGGTTGAAAACCAGAAAGGCAGGGTAGTGGGAGGACAAGGGGAGGGCCCACCCTGCAGCGCCACAGATGTGGATTTCCACACTCCTCTCAGCCAGTCAGAATCCAGGCAACAGTAGGACTTGAGGACAAATGGAGTGCGACAAGCCCATATATTCACACACACATGTTTGTATGAACACAAGGATGTGTGTGACATGGCCTTGTGTCACATTATCTTTGCTTAACTTATTATCACGAGGAAATTAACATTTTGTTGGCAAAGACTAGATATACCCAAAAAGAGGAAGTTCCCGTGTTGTGTCCCGACACTGAGGCTATTTTAACTCTCTCATGTGTATTGGTTAGCATGTGGGTGGTGTATTTCTTAGTCCTCCAACCAAATTACAGTGTTTAGGGCCAAATGTCTGACTGGTTTAAATGTCCTTGAGAGAATACCGTACAGCTCCAGAGCAGACAGTGCACGTTGACCTAGTACCACTGCATTTGGTTGAGCAAAAAACACATTCACATTCAAAGCCGTGACTTCGCTGATAGGAGGGCAAAAGTCACAACAAACACCATGGTCTGTGCTTCCCTTCCGGTCAACATCAGTCATTTTGGGTGACAGAGGGGGACAGTTGCCCTCATGAAGCCTTAAAATAGCTCTGGGCATGTGCCATCTGCTTCCCCCTAGGAGTTGAGCAGCAGGGCTTGAGGCTTGAGCTGTTGCCGCTGCTGCCACTGCTCTTCTGGTGACATTTCCTCACCGAGTGCCTGAGCTATTCTCAACCTCTCCATGATGGTAGCGTGGCAACTCTGGAGACACGCCGTCGGCCTCCTTACGCACCAACAGTACCTCAGTACTCAGTACTCTTTCACCTGCCTGGCAATCTGACTGGACAGTGATCTCGCTGTGACCGCTTTGGTAGAAATGGGATAAAGAGTAGGGAATGGATTAGCTGGATAAAGCCAGTGGCCATCAATTTGAGATTTGGTGACCCAGATTCTCTCACAGGATTTAGTAAGGCTGGTGTGGGTGGACCACAGACCCTCTAGGTCTGGTGGCAGGCTCCCCTGGAGATTTTCTTTGTACATTTTAAAGTTAAATGCATCAATCTAATCTACTTTGAGGCAAAATGAAAAGGCTAGATTTATGAAGAGCTTAATGCTCTTGTAAGAAATGTAAACACTATGGTTGTATGGATATGAATAGTGATGACAGAAATTATGGAAAAAGCCACACCCACAAAGCAGACTCCCTCATGGCACCATCTTCAATTTCTTTGAAAATCTTGTGAATTAACTACTGAGTCACTGTCAACAACCATATGCATCATTGTGTTGGATATAGCATAGTCCTGTAGGTGCACAGTTTTTCTGAAATCTTGGAAAGACAATAGGTTTGGGACCTTCGGTCTATATGGACTGACTATCAGAAAACTATTGAGGGCTACATGACTGCGGTGCCTCAAGTTCCTAAGCGGTTACATTTTTACTAGATTCCATGTGGCTGATCACCACAGACCGTGTCCCACCTGGAGGTCTTCTCAACTGCTTTGGTCACATTTTGCTCCCTCTGTTTCACATTATAGCACACATTTTAGCCCCCAATAACACCTTGTGGAGAAAGCTCCAGCAGAAGTTATGAGAGGAGAATGGGTGTGCCAACAGCAAGGTGTGGAAATGGCGGTGATAAAAAAACACCTTCAACAGCAGGGTGCCCCAAAGCTGCACTTCTTGCTGACTACTGCCAAAGAAAGTTTCAATTACCAACACTACAGTGGCAAAAAAAAAATGACAATACCCACCGAGAGGCATGTGTTTTGCACACAGCTGACAGATGACTGAAAAGATTGAGTGGGATGGATGTTTCTGTAAGAACCTGGTGAGAGAGTTATTTGTATGTCTCTGTGTCAGAATGGCCTACTTCTCTCCATTCATACCAGCTCCAGCTGAACCCAACAACCTTGGACAAGACTATAACAACAGGGCCAAAGTTCCTTTAGCCTTCATGCCACAAAAAAAACAAAATAAAATGATGTGCAGTATAAAACACAAATGGTTAGGGAACTAGGGATTTCTAGAAGCAAATCCCCTAAATATGCCAACCACCCATTGAAATTTAATGTTACATAAAAGTAATAATCGTAAAACTATTAAATAATAATAGAGGATTTCCAGAATCCAGTTAAGCTTGATGTACAACTTGGCAGTGATAGCAATGCTTTCAATAGTATTTTATGACTTGTGAGAGCTGGACAAACCATGCTTTTAATAGACAAAACAAGCCCTGACTTGTTTTGTTGCCTGGACTGGATTAGCTTAGTCATGCTTTCAGGAGTCATGAATTTTCCACCATAACAAAGCATAGCACCCCGACAGTGTAGTTTATTGGTAGCAAGGTATGCTTAACCTTTAACACAGCCAACAAACACATCATCTTATCTCTATAGTCATTACTGGCTGTTTAAAGTACAGGGGCATCCCTCTGATCACCGACGGTGTTGTTAACTACAAGGGTTGAAAAGTTGAGAGGTCAAGTCCACTTTCACAACTTCAGCCCAACCAAGTGATTCAAATATTGACCTTTCACCTCAGGTTATGCTGGGGTGACCCCCTCTCTGAACCTAAACAAAGATAAAAGCTCACATAGACCTCCTCTTACAAACAAACGTGATCTTTGAGGACCTAACTAAGACAAGCGAACAAGTGAAGGGACAACAATTTCTCTTCCAGTATTGAGTGAGAGTGCTGCAGCAGCAACACAATGAATTTGTGCAATGTAATTCTATATGTACATCTTCTAAAAGTGTTTGTTTTTGCAACATACAGATTTGTATTTATCTGGTTGAACGATAAGGAAGTTATCCTTGAAAGCTGAATCTTTATCTAAAAAAACCTTTATTCTTAACTTTCACTGGAGACCTTTAAATCAGAACTTTACTTGATGTAGAGACAGAGAGTACATTGTTTAGGGCTCTATATATGCTATGTTAAGTTTAAAGAACAGTTATATGGCGACACCCACACCTTCCTATCATCAAAACACCTTGCTTAATCAGACTGTTTCTGCTCTGACCTGTACTGCATTTGCCATTCTTGTTTTCCTCCTGATAAAAGCTCCAGTGCGTCAAATGTTATCCGATGCACAAAGCCAAACACCCGTGTTTGCACTCCCTCGACTACTGACTTCAATTACAGCTTGCACCTTCTATCTGTTACAACATTATACCTCATACAGGCCATTAACCAACACATGGTGGGTGACACCCAAAACACAACACAGCCTTTAAAATGTATGAAAATCTTCTTGTGTGAAGCTAAACTAGTTGCCATTTTTCAAAACAAATGCCAGTTGGTGTTATTTATTCAAATAGTGGGTCCACAGACAACAAATTGTTCATGAGGTGCTTCAATATTTTAAGCAATTTCTCAAATAAATGTCCAAACATTTGTCGGCTCTGCACTGTGGGCTTTTCTGAACTGATTCAACGGTTTTAAATGAAGTGGATTTCCAAAAATGCCAAGCTATTCCTTTATTTGCCAAAAATTAGATTGGAAGGTTGATACCACCCTCATGTCTATCGGCTAAATATGAAGCTACAGCCAGTAGACGGTTAGCTTTGATTAGCATTAGCGCCGGGCAAAGAAATGGTCCAGCACATAGCCCCCTGTAAAACGGGTTAAACAAACATGATATAACGTGTTCATTTGAGGTGCTGGTAGGCTGATTTTCTTTTTTTACTTTTGGAGCAGGACATCTGTTCTCCTCTTCTTCCAGCCTTTAGGCTAAACCAGTGGGGGCACCCAGTTTTGGAACCACTGGGCTCAGCTAAGTACCTTCTGGTAGTAGCTTCAGATTTACTGTGCAGATGTCAGGGTAGTATATTCTCATCAAACTAGCGAATAAGCATATTTCCCAAATTGTCTTGCAAGGGGCACAATGGTGGCTCAGGGAGACTGTCCCTGTAGTTAGTTCACTGTAAGTCACTCTGGATAAGAGCATCTGCTAAATGACCTGTAATGTAATGTAATGATGGAGTTCCATCTTCTAAAAGCTGTACTTACACACAAAGAGACGACGTAACTGACGTATAAGCTAGATCATGTGATTCAAACCAGCTGAGGCAATGTGTGTGTATTCAGAGAGTGACACTTAGTGGGTGGGGTGGGATCCACACAGCTTACACAAGGACTTAAGGGACTTATTAACACTTTTGAGTATTTTAAATGGTGACACCATTAAGGTGCGTGTGGGGAGTGGCCGCATGCTGCAGACACAGTATTATGTCTGCTGAGTCGACTTTGTCAAAGACAACAATGGGTGAAAATGTGTGTGAGGTGAGAGCGCTTTGATGGAATGTCACAGCTGATTTACATGTCAGAAAGAATTTGGATGTGTGTGTCCTGCATGTGAGCACTGGTGGTAGTGTTTTTCCAGGCCAAGGGGAGAATCTCTGATGTGTGTGTTTATGTGGGGGTGCCTAGCTCCCCACATGGGAGATCAGCTGACCCAGTTCAGGAACTACATGCAGACCAGTGTGTGTGTTGCTACAGAAAGGGCCCGTTTGTTCAGATGTCCCCGCGGCCCCTCGCCCAGGAGTAAAGAGTTTCAGAAAGTTTGTGAGCATTGCGAGAATAAAGTGTCTCGCTCACAAACACAAAAAATAAAGAAATGTTTTTGGTTTTTTTTGCATTTCGAGAATCAAGTCGAACTATCAATATATGCGCTCATGCTAGAAGTTTCTCAAAACATTTCGAATTTGTTCTCAAAAATTGTATTTTAGACTTTTTTTCTTGAAATGCAAAATAAAAATAAAAATGTTCCTCCTCTTATTTCGTTCCCTCGTCTCTTTTCCTAACGAGTGCTAAGAAGAATAAAAAATAGTTAAATCAAGACGGCTTCGCCCTCCTCCCCATCCCCCAGGTGTGGGTGGGGTCATCTCACACTCTCTCACCCCACCGGTTCATATTCGCATCACAGTAATTCTTGTTCAGAAAAACAAAAGCACACACACACACACATACATACAGGGAGTCATAAAACACTAAAGGAAAAACAATTATTTTAGTCACAATGAGAAGTATGTGAGTAATTTCTGTGAGGGATGCATGTGGGTGGGGAGCCATTCAGTTGGGAATGCAAAACTCGGCCTACTGGGTTAATTAGTTTTGACTGTTGGCTCTCAGCTGGTGGGCAGTTTGAGGGTCCTCAAAGTCTGATGCCGAACTAACTACGACGATAGCTGGTTTAGGGAACGACTTAGCATAAAAATATGTTTTCTCATGTTATTGTCTAGTCTTGTCTAAATAGGTTTCAATTAACAATTGCTGACCTAGATCTGAATTTTTAAGTTAGCAAAGAGGGAGTTGAAATCAGGCCCCCCAGAGCTTTAACAGGGTAGTGTTGGTCCAATCCTGGCCCAATCCCAACGGGTACTGCCACGTTTGGGACCCTGAATTACGTTTTTGCCGCAATCTTTTTAATATCTGACATTTAACTTGTCGACACATTCGCTATAATCCATTCATTTCCCTGTTTCCACTGGGTATTATATTTCTACGAATGACACACATGGATGTAGACCGAGGAATTTAACTAATTACACCTGGAATCATTGTATTGACTTTATTACATGGACACTATTTAAAACGCACATCTTTTAAGGACTATTAGTGGACAATTAACAGTGGTACGGTTTTACACCAAGAAAATAGCAAAACTCTTCTCCCCTGTACAACGTTTGTTATACATTAAGTTAGAAGTTATTATTAAGTTCTTATCCGAGTCGAGAAAAGCACCAGCAACTCTGCTTTCTGCAGTAGGTTACACAGCAGACCGGGCGGAAGCACAGAGCCCTTCTCAGGCAGTGAGTAGGTACGCCAGCAGGGTGGAGCTGCTCTGTGGTTGGCACGGAAGCTCAACCTGCCCACATGATGGCGAGAGGGGTAAACAAGCAAACAGAGATCTAGGACTGCACACCCACGTCCATGTACCACCCTCCCCCGTCTTTCATCACATCTCCTCTGTCTCTGTTGTGCTTTGATAAACAATCACGAGGGAAGCCCTGCAGGACATGACGACACCTTTCCAGTGAAGTTAGGTCGGGCCGGAAGGACCATCTTACTGCAACAATGCTCTCTCAGCACGAGATTGAGAAAACAGACTCTACGCATGAGAAAGCGACATGTTCTGCTCATTATATACCTCTCCCACCAATCTTTCCATTGTTAAGATGGGAGGATGGGGGAGCATAAAAACCCTACACCCAACCTGACAGGGCCCCATCTGGGAGACTGGATCCAAAGTTTTTACAATAGACACGTGACCTGTGCTACAAACATATTGGCTTAGGAGGCCTGACACACATTGGATGGCCTTAAAAGGGCGTGAAGAGAGACTTCATAATAATGTTTTCATGACTTCATAATAATGTTTTCATGACTTCATTAATTCTCTATACTTCCCAGGAGATAGAACAACACGACGTTCTTTCATTCAAGTATGAATCTGCATTTCAAACCATTGAGGAAAAGGTAAAGCAGAAATATAGTCAATCACTCAACATTTACGCTCACACATATCCAGTCAACAAAAGCACAATTCATTATCACTTGATTCCAATCAGCGGAAAGCTAACAAGCAAAGAAGACGAAAGGGCAAACAGAAAAAGCAATTCACAAGTTAGACCACCTGAGTGCACATTGCTGCACATCTAATCCACCACACACACGTACACAAAAACAAAAGATTATGCGAGATTTTGCAGGTAAGGCTCATAATGTTAATAATTAAATTTGAAAAAAAACATGATGATCCGTACTGTATTGGTTAAGAGATTGGTAAATAGAGCAAAAGAAAACAAATGTGCCAGAGATGATTAAAGCCCATGAAGCAAAAAACAAAAAAAATCCAAATACTGTAAGCATGGACGTATGAATATTCCTAACCTGCAAAATGATTCCTCCATATAATATCAGCGATAGTCATTGGTGGGCCACCGGCAGGGTGTGGTTTACCTTTGTCATGGTCAGTCCTTATCATATCCATTAAGGAATTCTCCAAAGAGTGCAAGCTAAAAGCATCAAAGGGCCGATTCCGGTCCTGCAACACAGCAAAGCAGGAAGAGGGTTAGGATTGGACACGTACACAAAATAAACACAGGGAAGCTCGTACTTTTATCATTTTATGGCTGCTTCAGTTAGAAGTACAGACAGTTATAAGGCAAAGTATCATTAATGTGAACCGTATATAACACATTCTCTGACATCACAGCAATACAATGAATACAAACGCTCCTGTAAACTCCCGGATCTTCTCATGTGGCTTTAAACTTGGATTGGCACATTTAGCCTTTCTTTTCAAACTCTGGTTGGTTGCTTACCATGCAGATCAACTTGCATGTATCAACAGCTCCAATTTTGGTTAAAAAAAAGCGAGGCAGCGTGGGATGTTAATCTAGACTAATCTAAATTAAAGATCTGGGACTAGATTTTACAGGTAAAAAAAAAAAAAGGGAAAATAGAATGTACGCGTCCGCCCCGGGGATGATGGTGAATACAGGTGAGCTGATATTGTAAGAGAGATATGAATCTTAGTCAGAGACTCCTTAAGCCTTTTATGTCAAAAAGCTACAATTAAAGTAGAGAAATGATTGTGCCCTGAGGAGCCCCATCTGTCAGGATGTCTCAACAGAGGGGAACATGAAAGCTGAAACTGTTACTCCATGGGATTTATCATAATTGACAAAGTACCTCACTTTGCTTATGACCATCTGGAGGTTCCATTTGAAGTGTCAATCATTTTGACGAATGTCGATACCATACAACTGAAGAGAATCTTACTACAGCTGAAACGATTTGTCAATTATCAGAAAAATCATCAACATTGTCATGATCAATCATTTAAATCGCCTAAAATTCTCGTCGTCACATTCCTCTCTGATAGCAAGCTGAATATCTTTGGGTATTGGACTGTTTCGATGACGAAATCTTGGGCTCTGAAACTTCAGAGGGACACTCAGTATTTTCTAAATATTGATTAAGAAGATATTTGCAAATTATTCAATAATAAAAAAACTAAAGAGACCTGCGGTTGTATGCCAACAGTAGAGTTGCAGTTTACATCCACGTCTGTCCAAAATGTCATCGCTTCATTATTTTATCCAAAAAAGACATTTTTGTGAAATTGTTATAATTAGCCTATGAATTCTTGAGTTATAGCCAAAAATGTGTTTTGTGAGGTCACAGTGACCTTGACCTTTGAAAACCAAAATACAGTCCGTTCGTCCTTGAGTCCAAGTGGATGTTTGTGCTTCATTTGAAGAAATTCCCTCCAGGCGTTCCTGAGATATCACGTTCATGAGAATGTGATGGACAACCCAGAATCATGCTGCTGGCACTGAGGCATAATAAGGTCCTATATCAAACACTGACAATATTTCCTATTTTTCCAATGGACTGTCATTTGAAATGTTTTTGTACTTGGTGATTTACAAAAGTTCTCCCAACTAATTTCCTGATCCTATAGGAGGTAGAATAGGTCCAACTGATTCCAGACCTGGACAGTCAATACCACGTCAAACACCTCAAGGTTAAGCCGCTCACTGCTGATGAAATGTTTAGATGCCCACTGTGTGTTAAGTGAATTCATGAGAAATGTGTGCCAAAGGTAAAGCCTGAGAGCTGGAGGCTGGAGCCTTGGCAGCTGTGTCCTGTGTCCGCTGCCCAAGCCGGGGCCACATTGTTTGCACACCACAGCTATTGTTGCCCATTCGGCTGAGCATTCAAAAGTGTTATTCCCTCCACTCTGGACCCGACAGCGCCACGTAGATAAAAATCTGCCCACTTGGTACAAACGGTAAACACTTAAAACGCTGAGCTTTTAGTTTTCTCTCCTCTCTGACACATGTGGATGAGCACAGTGACGGGTGGGGGGGGGGGGGGGGGGGGGGGGGGGGGTTGGAGAGCTCAGTGTAGTTAAATGACCTAAAGAGATCATATATACAAAAATCCCAAACAGACTTCACCGTTTAAACACAACATAAGAATCCTATAGTGTGGAACGCACGTCAGGTTGACCTGACACGGCAGCTTTCCTCATGGCACATAAACAAGATATAAGAGTGTTTATGAGGGGGATCTTGATAAGAAACAGATTTTAAATATGGCTGAAGATAAAGTTGGCTCGGGAAGGTTAAGGGACGTTTGTTAATTTATCATCTGTTTTTTTCCTTTTTGCTCCCAGTTTGGAGAACCAGACAGGAGCACCAGCAATGAATCTAAGCAATGTATTGCTGTGGACGGGGGCAGCAGCAAAACTTATTTCAGCCACTAGAGAAAATGGCCTACCTAAGTCAGTTTAAGTCTACGGTATTAGAATATATTACCAGTTTACCTTGCCATCAGGCAGCCCTTTCTGACAGGAAACTGAAGCCGTCTATCCTTGTTTGAAAGCCACCAGACTTCTTTGACAAAAACAGAACTTTTTACCTCACAGAACAGGGGAATTGCTCGTCTACCACTGCCTCGATGGGTTAGTTAGTGTTAATGTGTGACTTTGGTTAGTTTTGGTTCACAGTGTTCTGAAAGGTAAAAGTACTGTTTTTGTCAAAAGGAGTCTGGTGGCTTTGAAGAGACCATTGATAGCGGCTTTCGTTCCCTTTCACAAAAGGGCTGTCTGACGGCAAGGTAAAGCGGTGAAAATATTCTAAATATAGCGTACGCTTAAACAGATATTTTCACCTTTTTTTTTTTTTTTTTTTTTTTTTATAAAGGTGGCTAAACTACTTTTTGCTGCTGCACCTGTCGACAGCAGTACATTGCTTTGCTCCTGTGTTGGTACTTTGACTCGTCCAAGCTCCGGCCCATTTGCACCATCAGACAGCATTTTACTGTGAGACTCAACCTGTCAGTCTGTCTTCTCACTTCCAACTTCTTGATCTAATATGATGAGATAACGATCACAGGGGACCACACAATCGTCGGCACGAATATCATTTTCAAATCAGGGTATCTCCCGAGAAGCTCATGTGACTTTGTGTCCTAAGCCTCTCGCTGACATGTTAAGTTGAATTCCGCGCATTCTTCTGCCTTTAAGCGGCAGCCAGCAGCAGGCGAGTACGAGCACATATCGGAGCACACATGGGACTCGACATTTTGCCCTGTGTTTCACCTGGGGCATCCGAACAATACTACAGATCTACAGAATGACAACGAGAACACCCGTCACCATCTGTCCACATGATAGTGTGGGACCGGTGTGTATGTGTGTATGTGTGTGTGTGTGTGTGTGTGTGTGTACCCTGCCTGCTGCCTGCTCAGCAATTTGCCGGAGTTTAACTTCAGTAAACAGGACGGTTGACATGTGGCACCCTGACCTTGCATCCTGGTGATAACTCGTCTCCAATTATGGGTGTAATTGCTGAACAGCTAAGTGTGAGCTACAGCCAGGATTGCATCACTGATGTACCCACAAGCCCTTTAAAAAGGTATAATATGAATTAAATGTCTAAAAATGACTAGACCTATTTTATTTTGTTGACTTGTGTACTTATATTATCCGAAATGTTTTGACATCTGCAGATAATTCAACGGAAGCTGACTGCAATGACAGCAATAGTGGTGAAGACAACAACTCCCATGATCCCACGCCACATAACCAAACTCCGTCTTTTGTTATTGTTTTGATTGAGAGCGCTCTAGGTGCAGAAAATGACGTATTGTGCTTTTTAAATTTATTTTTATTTTTAAATGCTCTCCCTGTCAAATAGTTATTATCCAATAGCAGAAAATGATTGCAGATATACAGAGTGAATACACATACTGATACAACTATTGGTATGTATATCTGATCTTAAAAAGGAGAATTCAAATAAACACAAGGAAAGTACAGCTTGTGAAAAAAGTTAATAGTTAATGTATTTTGTGGTTCTGAGGGAAGCTTTCTAAAGTCGTAGAAAATAGTCCTGATGACATCATTAATCGATCATCACATTGTCAGATTGTTTAAGTTGGCTTAAAATCTGTTTCAACTACAATTGCAGAATAATGTTCTGTCATTGATTAATCATTTAAAAACATAATTGGCATATATATGAGCGAAGTACTGCAATATGTCACTAACCCTAATGTTTCATCTGGTGCCACTTGACCATGCAAGAGTAGATGACTCCATCTCTGCTATTTGCCCAAGTTACACTTCAGCAAACAGAAAACTCTATACAGCATGACATGTGGCCCCTTGACCTTGTCTCCTGGTGATAACTGGAGCTCTAGGCTGGCCAAGTCAAGAGATAATAGATAGAGGCACTCAACAGAGGAAACTGTGTAATAAAGCCTAGGGAGGCCTGACTGACACACACAATCATTATTTCCTCAAAAGGCTATACGTTTCAAGCCGGCTGGAATTTCACCCTGCGCCAGGCTGCGTTTCGTCTGCACATGTAGTTCTCTCTGCAGTAACAGGTTAACATTTTGGCTGGTGCTCCGTTCACCCGAGTCTTCGCTTTGATCGGGTGAACAAGTATTCCTTTTTAAGTAAGCCGGTGGTGACTTAAGGGGGGGGAGTATTCAGCTGGCTTATTTTTCATGTTGGCTTGTTTGTCAGGCAGCATAACTAAACATAGGGAAACACATGACTAGCCATGCGAAAAAGCCTTACAGTATTGGAACTGTTCATGTTAGTCCTCTCTGGAATCAGACATGTCAATCAAGGCAGGATGGACTACTGAAATACATTCAAACCAGTATGAAACTGACTCTCTGGTGTCCAGTAATAGTGCTGCCGAACATAGATGAGTCCTGTGGAATCTAGGTATAACAGTCTTTCAGTGTGGGGCGTCTGGGTTATAAAATCAGAAATACAGGGAAAGATTGGGATTGGACAGGGAAACGGCAATAGGAAGTCTCCCAGTTAACATCAATGTTCACGTTTACTTGTCTTACTGAACATAGCTCATTCTGCATTTCAAGAAAAAACACGACATCCTTACGCTTTCCGATGTCAACGTTTATTATGCTAATGTTGCTCACAAATGCTGTTTACACAGCTAAGTATTTTGTTGCATTTGGTCTGCTGAGAGGAACACAGTAACCCTTTTTCAAACTGGAGTTATCCAACTATATAGTTACTTTGATTGTTAGCTGTCACTAACATGAAAACAACATACAGTTAGCTAGGCTATAATGTTATGCTAATTAAGAAAGTTACTTATTTTGCCCCTTTATTAAATTAGCTTTTGTGGTCTTCCTGCTTTTTTACAGCAAAAAACACATACATGTCAGAAACTAATTATGTAATATATGTTGTTGAAACTCATAAGAGCTTAATATGAGCTTCTTCTTACTGTCAATTGGTTGGAGCTGCATTCTGTCTCAATCTCAGATTCAAACTCCGCCCACTATCCGATCACAAGCCAATCAAATGCAAGTATGGATGTTGCCTTCAAGTACTGTCCAAAGTCTTGTAATTATGAGGATAACGACCAGCGATGTTGAAAATAGCAGAGAAAAATTAAGAGTTGACTGAAATATTATTATAATCATTATTATTTTCATCATAATGATGATTATTATTATTATTATTATTAATAATAGTAGTATTACTATTACATGGCTACATGTTAGTGTTTTTATTTTTAAATAATGAGCATAAGAGTAACATAGTTGCCATTCATCCTAGACATACTTTCACTCATTTTCTGCAGCTTACTGTCCTTAAGCTATTAGTCACGAGAGGCAGTAAATTAGTAATTTTACAACAGCTAAGGGGTGTTGTTAGGCACAACGTAGACACGGACTGAAAAAAAGAAATCCTTCCTGATCTGGTGATCATTAGTGTGATCTGGTGATCATTAGTGTGATCTGGTGATCATTAGTGTGATCTGGTCATCATTAGTGTGATCTGGTCATCATTAGTGTGATCTGCTAATCAAGTATGAGTACAGGTCATGTCAGTCTGAATTTAGAAAGTTACGAGCAGCACCTGAATGCGTCATATGTCCTTTAAACCCCTTGGAGTGAGCTGGCAGAGGGAATTTAACCATTTAGTGCAGTAAAACGTGCACGGCAACTATTTGTAGGACTGACTCAGTGTGTTTGTCTTTGAATACGTAAATATAGCTGTGATCGATGAGTAATACTTCAAGGACTCGCTGTCTCATTCGATTTCTTTGACCTCCACCACACAATCTGACAGCACAAACTAGATGAAAATGTTGACTGCTACCGGCAAAACCTGATGGTCATTTGTCACAGCTTCGGTGCATCAGAAGTTGTGTCCTAATAGTATAGGCTTACCATACACATAATAATCACTGTGTGGGGAAAAAAACATCAGGGTATAGGCTAAGAAAAATTGGCAATATGTAAGATTTTTGCAATAAAATTATTTCTTAATTGCCATTTTTTCAAATTGAATATGACATAAATAGCCTATTAATAACTTTAATACATTGACCTATACTATACTGGGCACTGATGAGTTCAGGGTGACCTTATCAAAGGCTAGCCTACTTTGTTGTAGGCTTTTGTTTCTTCTTTTCTTTTGTTTTTTTTAATCTCAGGCACTAATGATTACCATAAATAATTGAAGAGAATACATTGGGGGAAAAAACACCCTATATGTTTGATAGTGTGGGTAAAACTAACAAGATTTCAAAGTGGTCAACATTGTTAAATACTGGCTGAAACAATATAGAGCTGGATATTAGGCCTAGGCCTGAGGAGTGCGTTTACCTGGAAAGGCAGTATGTTGTTGCTGTTGTCAGTCCTGAAGGCGCTGTCGTCCATCCAAGGCTTTGGGGTGAGGGGACCGGGTCTTGGGAACTTGGGGGGTGCTATAACGTTGCTGGTATAGGGCTTTTTCATGGGGGAGATGGGGTTCATGGGGGACGGCACCCCGACGCCAATTCCGACTCCAACCCCGACACCCACCGCTCTGCGCGGGTCCCTGCCTGCCTGCAGCCCGCTCCAGGGGTTGGAAGCTGAGCTCCATGCGGCGTTTTGGTGATTATTCCAAGCGGACGACGAGGCAGAAGAAGAAGACGACGACCCTTTGCTGTTATTCATTATGGTCTGATAAGCGTTTCTCTGGGGGAAGGGGCCTTGGTTGGGGCTGACAGGGGATCTCCTCTGCTGGGGCTGCTGCTGCTGCTGCTGCTGCTGGGGCTGCTGCTGCTGCTGCTGCTGCTGGGCTTGCTGTTGATGCTGTTGGGACTGGGGAGCCAGACCGATCTGCGGGGAGAAATTACCCCCGAAGACCGGGTTGACGTGGTGGGGGAAGTTCTGGAAAAGCATCGTCCCGTTCACCGAGGGTATTCCCTGGAAAAAGCTGTCATCCACGGCGGTGTTTGTGGTTCCCGTGGACCAAGTGCTCCCAAAAGAGGAGGACGGGGAGGAAAGGGGGCCGCCGGTCTCATGCGGCTGGTGGTGGAAGCTCAACCCGGGCAGGATCGGCGACTCCATCGACACTTTGTCTTTGCTGCTGCTGTTCAGCGCTGAAGCCGCTTGGTTGCTCCCGGTCGACGGGCTCTCCGACTCCGATGAAGAAGAAGTGGGCTCCGATGACGGGGTCGGGGTTGAGGGAGGAGGGTCTACTTGCGTCGGATCTTGCTGATGGTGAGGCTGGGCTTTGTTTTTGTCCATCAGTAAATCATCCTGCATGGTTTGCTGAGCTGCAACGAGGGGGAAACAGAGACGAGGAGTTATTATTATGGTTGTAATTTAGGAGATCATAGACCGGGCTCGCTGGGCTGTTGTAGTATCTGATGAACTGGGACAACTCCGACAAGGATATGATGTTAGAGGGAGCAGGCGACTGCGAAGCCAATGCGTGATCACCCATTTAGCCGAAAAGAAGAAGAGGAAAACACACTTCCCAGGACTATAACATAATGATTCATATATTCCACAAATTATACACGGAGCATAGGCTATGGCTGCTGCAGATATTCACCAGATTTCGCCACGTCTCGTTTTTTCCTTCCACGCAGGAACTCCGGAGCTGCAAAGTGAACCTGATTCAGTGTGTGTTTTTTGCCCAAGGACCTCCCCTATATTCATTTACATACGTCAGTTAATACAGCTGTCCTTCAAACAAGGCTAAAAGACAGGTTGACCCAGGCACTTCGACACACGCGACCACAGAGGTGTTAAAAAAAGTGAAATGACTCCCACCAAAAGGCACACTTCGCCCTTTTTATGCAGAGGAAAGTGACGCACCTGAACCGCTGTAATATACCGCAAAGATGTCTCATGCACCGGCTTTCTCTTACAATACAATTGTGTCAGCCTTAGGTTTTAATACGTTTAACACGATTAATAAGACAATTTAACAAATAGGATAAAGTTGACTGGCCAAACGAGTATAGGCCTACAATACTCAATACAAAAGTCCAAACAGGAATGATATGATTTATAGTAGGCGAAGGGGTTTTATTATAGCGCAAAGAGGGACTCTCCCGGGGTCCGCATTGACACAGCCAAGGGTTGGCATTATACAAGATGTACTAATGTACACTTGCTTAAAAGTCAAGGCTGGAACGACACTGGAAGCTCTTTAAGTCCTCTATTCAAAGTTAGACACTATACATTTAACCTTTCATGCATCCTTTACTTTGCATTTAGGAGACAACGCCTTGCAAAAGCACAATTGACAAGCACACCCTGGAATATTATCAGGACGGCAATTTTGCATTGAGAAAACCACAGTTGCCACATTATGAAATTCAACAGTGCAGCAGGAGAATGTAACATGTAAATAGACCACAATATGCTTGATCATTGCAAGGCTACACTAAGCAATATAGCATATTATGTCAACTGGAACACATCAAGGCACTACCATAGGATATGACACACTGTCAAATCATCCGACGTTAAAATTATGCTAAAATAAAACCCACAATAACATGGATAAAGCTCCTCTTAGCTGTTAGAACCATGACTGCAGGAGAGCTAACATGCAGCCAGCACTGAGGCCTTTCAATAACATGAATGCAATAGTATGTAGACTTTGAAAATAATACTCCAGGTGACATGCCGGATCATTTTACAAGTTTGACTTTCAAGGTAATCGCAATATCTAGCATTGTACACACCCCACCGGTTAATCCGTGTTTTCTCCTCCAAGAGCTGCGCACCCAAGGTCATGAAAGCAGCATAATCAGCAGCCTACAGAAGCTCACCTCACCGGCCCTTTTTACCACAGAAACTGCCAAAAGCAGACCATTTAAATGCCTATTTGCGAGACATCCGATACATTTCATGGAGCTGTCTTGCCTTGAAATCCCCCCTTTAATCCATATGTGCCCCCCGCTCCACAAACGACAAAACAGCATGCACACACAGCGGTCTCTTATCTGCCTAACATGAAGTTTGAATTACCTTTATCGTTCACCTTTTTGGGACTCTGTAAATAAAGATATTTCTGTTTGCCTCGTCTGGGGTTAGTATGACAAACGAGCTACCCTTGTGCCGAGATAGTCAGCAGTTGCCTCAACAGCTGATTGACTGCGGCGCATGGGTGATGCCGAGGAGGGTGTAGGGAGTTGTAGTTTCTCACTATGCAGTGGCTGGTCAACAAATCTTCTTGGCTGCTGTGGTAAAAGAAAACATCAGTTTGAAAGCTGACCTATATGTCTACAAGATGAGGCACCTCGTTTAAGCAACAATAAAAAAACAAATAGTGGTGTCTGTATCTCTCTCTCTCTCTCTCTCTCTCTCTCTCTCTCTCTCTCTCTCTCTCTCTCTCTCTCTCTCTCTCTCTCTCTCTCTCTCTGTCTGTCTCTCTACCTCCTCTCTCTCCTTCACACATGCATGCGTACACGCACGCGCATGGTTTGTATGCTAGTCAGTAAGCATTATACAATACGTTTATATTAATTGTTTTCATACATTTTGCAGACACAACTGAGACAGAATAAATATTCCTCACTTTTAAACTCAGGTAAAGACAAGCAGAGAGGGTGTAGAGCAAATTTGACAAAATAAAGTAGCCCAATAAAACATCTTACCGCTATTAAAAGTGTCGTGTAGCCATATGCGCAGCTTCATGATGGTTGTATCTTCAAGAAGCCGTGGTTCGTCTTTGGCACATCTATTGGTAGTGGGCTCAGAACATGAATTTGATATTTTTGGTCATAAGAGGGAGAGAAGCATTATGAAACTACATTTCCCATGTACGTGGAATTGTGCCCTTTGCGACGCCGTCCTTGTTTAGGTGACGCAGACACGTACAGCACTGCTATTTTGCGTTACCTCAGAGACGGCCAGTTAATGGTGTCAAGCGGTCACGCCAATGCGATAATATTAGTCAGAAAAGAGACGGTAGCCGATGTAAAGTGGATTTTTAGAAACTGTAATAGTGCATCGGTTGCAGATAGATGCTATCTCGACTACCATGTCTGCGAAGGAATAGTTTTATGCTAAGTAATTGGCTCGTTTGCAGCTGACTCGCCATATCAACACAAAGGCCTATGTAGCTGGTTAGCATTAGTTCATCAGCTAGCTAGCTTAAACACAAACCTCCGCTTCAGCAAATTAAGAGGCGTGTCATTTTAATGTTTTAGCTGTAACGCAGTTAATCTGCTCTTCCAACAAGACATCATTGAGTATTTCTTTTTTGCATTTGAACGATAATGGCGGATCAGGGTGCGGTGGTCATGCAGCAGAATTTGGACAGGTGAGTTCAAGTTTAAGGCTTACATGCTAATGAGTGCTACGTAGCTTTACTTCAAATCACTACGACTGACCGAGATGGAGTTTTGGTCAACCTTTTCAGACACTTGTTGACTTGATATGTAAGAATAGTTTTAAACCGACTACTGACTTTAAACTCCGTTTTGAATATCATCAGCGTTAGCTAACCTGTTAGGGTACTTTTGCAGTGTTGATAAAGGACGTCCTCCGCTACTTCTGTCATATAATCAATAGCGTTACTGCATTAAGTGATCTTAATAGCTGCATATTACTTTGACCCTACTCATCTTAACATTATATATTGTATTTAACGTTAACCTACGAACCCTTAAATGAAATAAAGGTAAATGTCACATTCATAGTTAACAATCGTTGTGGCACTGAATGAGTAAACAGTCTGCTTATCTTCGGTTACTTAAGACACTGTTAAGACACCATTTCCCTGGCAGGTTTACTTGACTCTCCCAGTGTGTGTACTATGTAAACATGCACCAGTGCATACAACAACCAACACCTAAGCAACTCTTCTGTTGACTTCATGTCTGAATTGTGTGCATGAACAAAGTTTTTGTTGCCACACTGTCTTTAGGAGAGGTTGTATGAGAGAGAGAAAGTACAAGCAGGTGTCATATGTCACTGGATCGGAATGTGGAGATATTTTACACTAAATTGGAGCAGGAGCAAATCAGAGCAGTGTGTTTTGAGGGGCTAGAGCAGTGTGTTTTGAGGGGCTAAATCAGTGTTTGACACATCAACACCACCAACCTGATTTTTAAAAACAAAACATGAAGCATTATGGGAATACATTTTATAAAGTTTTACAAGCATCAAGAAGCAGGAGAAACTTCATCCAGACAGCAACAAAGCCAACATTGGAAAATTCTGCTTAATGACCAATCCTTTTTGGACACTTAATTGAACCTGGCTAGCTTTGCGTCATGCTGTCAAACTGTCATAGCTGTCCAATGCCTGTACACCCACATTAGTGAATCCCCTTTTAAAGCCCTTGCAAAGTGTTGCAGTTGCCAGTTTTACAGCTGACATAAGAAGTTCAAATGTGTCTTCCGACATTGAATTGTCTGACAAGATAGATAGACTGGAGTCTTGCTTGGCAGAATGCAGCACCCCAGGTTCAACAGGATCCATCAGGACAGGTTGGGAATTATTTTGAGCTATAAACGCATACAATCCGACTCTCAGTACATTTCATCAGGGATGTCAAGCCACACAGTCAGCAACTCTGCAGGTCCCTTGGAGCAGTGCTAGGTCCTGAACCCTTGCGCAAAGCTGGAGCTCGTCACTTTGGCGGTCACACTTGACATAAAATCTGGACACTGCAGCCTCAAATTCATGTCTGAAAGGCTGCCATGTGTGTATTTGTGATAGCCAGCAACTAACCTCTCTAGGCAACAAGTTAAGTTCACATTCAGCACATTATTATTCTTAGGTTGTGTTGTCTGGAGCATCAGTTCCTGCCATGAACACTTCCACTGTTGTTGGTGTGTGATGCTGCTCTACAATGAAATGGTGATGCACATGCATTTCACAGTGGCAAAGTGTGATCTAAGACTAACCCGTAACATAACCATTTCTGCATCGAACCAACTATAAGGTCTTAAACAAATATTTACAAAGAAGTACTGGAAGTAGACAAAAGTTAGCTTCAGTATGTGATGTCATGCAATATCACACCACGCTGATCCGATGTATTGTGTGTATCGCAGAGAAATATCTTTAGTGCGTTTATGTTTGTGCTCCGCTCGCATTAACAGTTGCCTTTCTTGTGCCTAGAAGTAGATTGGGTTGATGTGCATCAGGCCTACATTTATGAAATAAGTCAAACCACCTTTTTAGACTTTCTCGTTGTAAAAATTCCATCATAATGTATTATTACCATCATTTTAGTGATAATAGGACTGATGATTATTTAAAAGTAGAGTCTGTAAAGCGATAGACTTTTTGTCGAATTCAGGTAATATCTCATAGTCTGCTAGCTGTCCGTCTGTGTGTGCGCTGATTAAAGAATCTGGTGTTCATCAACTTCCCTGGCTCTGTAAATAGTAAAGGCCTGTACCCAATTACATTTATTTATTTTTTACATTTGAAGCTTCAAGCGCATGTTTATAGGCCTACAGGTGTGCGCCTCCCTCTGTGTGCGTGCAGCAAGCAACCCGGCAAAGCAAACTGTTTTTTGACCACAGGGCTCAATCTGCAGCATGCTCTCAGCACACTTCCGGTCACTGGTGGGACCGCTGTAACCAGAGAGATCACCACCCCCACTCTGTCTGTGCTCTGTGTCTCCTCTCCTCATCCCTCTCTCTGTGTGAGTGTAGATGTACCTCAAAATAATATTTGCGGGCTCCCCCCCCCTCTTTACTCCCCGCCTCTACGGCGATGCCTGGCTGCAAGTCTGTGCATAATGCAGCCTCTGGAGGCCCTTTCAGACAAAGCCAATGTATCTCAATGTGGACACTGGAGACACATTTTTACCTGGTGTAAATGTAATCAAGTGAAATCTAGGTCTGCCCACTCGAGTAGTCAAGTGGCTGGTGGTTTTGTTAGGATAATTACTAAGCATTTCTTTATTTGACTAGTCATTCTGGTAAACACAAGATGTAAAATGGTGCTTTTGCATGATTCTTAGTGGAGAAACCCAGTTTTACAGATCTGTCGATTTTAATGGACTAATCGATTAGTCGTCAACATGTTATGAGTGTTAGTAGACTAAGAATTTCTTTTGCACAGACTTAGTTAAATCATATGTTCACATTTCTCACAACTGACCAGGCTCATATCTATCCACCTTTATTATTTATGTAATAATAAAACATGGGTTTGAGTTC
This sequence comes from Cottoperca gobio, assembly GCF_900634415.1. Lineage (NCBI taxonomy): Eukaryota > Metazoa > Chordata > Actinopteri > Perciformes > Bovichtidae > Cottoperca > Cottoperca gobio. The sequence goes on along the minus strand of NC_041369.1, from coordinate 4,471,377 downwards.
ACTTTTTAAAGTCAGACAAAGCCACGATGGCTCCCCTCCAAGCGTTATCACACTACATACTGTATGTAACCAACATTTTCCATCTTCTCTGCGAGTGGTGGTGAGCAGATACTGCAACATTACGTCCAAGCACGTTGGTGTGCCATTTCCCTCAAAATAGTCAATGACATTTGATATCTTGTGCACTGCGAACTAAAAGGCATTTGACGCAGCACTTCCTGTCAGTATTGAACTTTGGACTTTGAATCATTTCCCAAGCACATGGTACAGTAGCAGAAAAAAAGGACGTGCATGTGAGCTTTGTGAAATGTTCTTTAGCTGTGTGCTGGCAGATGCAATAACCCTGGCAGTGTTTGAGGAGCTGATAGCAGGAACATGTATGTCATGTCCCCTTGCTTCTAGACAGTTGTGTACCCAGCCTCTATCACTGATAAACATAAGGCTCCACACGCTCTTATCTGGGTCTGCCACAAGCAGCCAGCTGCCCCTGCAATGCAGTGTTTTACAAATGGATGTGGGTGACACATTTCCATCCAGTCTGACCTTTTTATTGGCTCTCGCACAACCTCCCTTGTTTTACTCTTTTCTCGTCTGCTTGTGTTGTCCAAACCGCTGACCCTGTTGCTCTCTGTGTGAATGGGTATACAAATATTCTCTATGAATAAGGTCTTATAATGGTTGACCCCTGTCAATTTTGGTATGGGGTGGTGTCAGTGTCTGGTCTACAGTTCTCTTCAATTGTGAGAAAGTGACGTTGACTTTCTTTGTTAAATACAAAACTTAAAAGTTACAGCTTAAAGTTATCTTGATATAAATAGCAGTTGTCACTCCAGCTGTTGCCGATAGTTTAGGGGCTAACCTCCTTCACTTAAATCAGCAAGACATGACGGGAACTTGGCTTGCATCTTGAGGATTGGTTGTTTGTTGGAGAATTTATGTGGTGCATAGCAATAACTCGCCATGCACAAATGCCAAATGATGTGTCTTTAGCTAGGTGGTTTACATCTTGTTCACATTGTTGACCTCAAACTCACTTCATAACCTTTTTCAATGTTTCATAACTTTTCATTCTGTTGTTATTTACAGATTGCACAATACAATTCTCACAATATTTTAGACCAGGGGTGGGGAACCTTTTTCCTATCAAGGGCCATTATTTTTTACAACATCCTTTGAGGGCCTAAGACAGCAGCCCATTCATTTCACCTTTCTTTTGTGCTGTGCAAAAAAGCAACTTGTTTTATCCATGTATCTTTCTGTTTTATCAGAAATCCTTTATTAGTCTCACAACGGGGAAATGTACCTCGTCACAGCAAAATAACATATGAGGTAAAAAGGCAGTACACAATAATTAAATAGAATAAAAAACAATATAGTATAATGATAAAGTGAATATTGTAAATGGCAGTGATAATTGCACAGCAGTGGTGGCAATAGTCTGTTCTTGGTGTGGTGGTCTACCGATCTATCTTTCCATGTTTGTATGTTACGCTCTGGAGAGAGCTGCTTGTTGGGCCAAACTCCGCCGAAGAGCGTTAACTTTATCCAAACGCTCTTTCAGCTTGTGCAGTTTGGCATGTTTCGTGCTGTAATGATGCTCGAATTATTATTATTATTATTATTTCATCACCGCAAGCGCGTCCGCACAAACTAGGCACACTACTACTTCCACAAAGAAATCATCGTTCGTCCATTTCTCCTGGGAAGTGCGACATTCCACATCCACCTTTCTCTGTTTTACACTCGCCACGCTGCGTTCACTGATGTCAATGACAGTTTCGTTTAATATTGAAGTTTTTTATGTGACATGACCACGTGATGACACGTTCCGCTCGTGTTGTGTTCAAGGACCCTGAAAAACAGTCCGTTTTTTTTTTTTTGCTTGTGTTTATGAATTGCCTCGAGGGCCGGATCAAATGGTTGTAGAAGTACACACACTTGTTATGGAATATCCTGAGGCTGTAATAGAGGTGGGAGGCTCCTGTGCTAGTCAGCTCGGTAAACAAGCTTCACTTGGCAATGACACAGTTACAAGTTTCACATTCTGGAGGGTGTGGGTGTGTGTCAAATAGTTTGTTCATTTTTTCAATGTAGTTTGGTTGGCTTCCATTTAAAAAAAATCTGGGTTGAGTATATAAAACAATTGTGGATGCTATCAATGGTGGCTTGGCTATATTCAAAATGGTAGATTTGTGCAGGATGTCACATGCCGCGCTTGTGACTATTGTCAGTGTTCTGCAGTGTTCAACTACACCTTTTTAGTATCGGCACAATTTTACAAGACAACATTGAACACTGCAGCATTCTCAGGAAAGAAATGGGATGCGTCGATTGTGAATTTAATGTGTCCCAAACACATTTCCTATAATCCCCGGGACACCGTTAATCTCAAGCCCTGACGATAATACCGCACACACTGTAGAAAAACGAGTACTGTCGCATATTCAGAATTTTGCCATCGACTTGGTATTGTTTTTTTGTGAAATCTCTACTATCCACAACTCTTGGTAATAGAAAAACCAAAATAAACAAAGGTTCCAAGTGGGTTGAGCTGAGCAGAGCTGTGCTGTACCGTGCAGTGGAAATGCGGCATTATGCACTAGGTAATTTGAGGCTTTATTGTTCCAGGGTGGCAAACAGCCTGGGTTGTTGTTGTTAAACTGACATGGACAAGACTAGTTTGTGATTGAGTAGAAGCAGTCAGACATGGAGAAGCCCCCTAGACCTTAACCTTCTTTTAAGATCTTTGTGGGACAGAATCCGGTGCTCCTGTGCCCTGCCTTTGTGCTGAGGAACATCCAGTTTTCCCACAGTCACGTGATCTCTGCTGAGTGAAAGAAGCCTTTGTGGGATGGCTTATGCGCTTTTTAAAGAATGGGAGTCTGACTTGTGAGACGATGAGAAAGTAGCTATGCTTTCACACTCATCTGTGTACACGGTGTCAATCACACTGTCATCTTGTATTCGTTCAGTGCCCACCATTAAACCCCCCTACACACACACCCCTCCCCTGTGTTTGTGTGACTTTATGATACAGTTCTGCGTTTTCTTAGATTCTCAAAATGACGTCCTCACATGATGTTGGCCTAGCTTAACTGGAAGGATCTACAGTCCTTCATGCTGCATATTCTGTTGCTCCTGGTAGCTTGAAGGTTTGTCAAAAATAACTGGTGAAATAATAAGGATAATACACACTGCTCTATGCCTGCCCTTTTTAGTCTCAAAGCAGTCTGTTAGCATTAGGTGGATTAAAGCTTCATTGTGGAAACGGCAAAGCCCCACTTGAGTTTGCCTGTTTAACATGTAAATAAGTGGTTGAGCTGGCAGGTCCTCTTGCTGCAGCGTAGTTCAGACGCCATCATCTGATCTCATTTTCTTGAAGGACATTTTCATTGAAACCTTGTTGAGCAGTATCAGAGGAATGTGTCCAGTGTGGTAGCATCTGTGATCATGTTTGTCATGAGTAAAAAAGCTGTAAATATGTGTAGTGAACACACTGTAAAATCACTTGCAAACCAGTAGTACACACTGGTTTTTCAGACTTTTGTTACGGTCAATTTGTTTTTGTTATTTATCGGTTTAAAATTAAGTTTCCATGACAAATAGTACTGGAATTCTCTGTATGCAGGAAAGCATTTTGTGCAGTGCAGGCTTATCTGCCCGAATGTTCAGTTAAACAGGGTTGAGGCTGCAACGAGCTGCAGCTTAAGGTTTCGCACAGAGGATAGCATTTCTTTGCTGTTGTTGCGGGACTGGGTTACAGGAATAAGAGCCAGTGACTCGAAGGGAGCGCTGGATTTTGTTCTCCACTGTCGTGTTCCTGTGGAGACATCTTTCCACTGTTCTACTCAACTTCTCAGCCTTTTGTTTTATAGCTGCCGAAGGATCAATCTCTGCTGTTCTTTTGTGATGCACACCCATAAAGTAGTGATGCTGATAGGTACGAGTCCTGCGTCTTTGGCACAATTAAATCCAAAAGGAAGCATTAAACTCACCATCGACCCTATTTACTCCCTGATAATCAGAGGCGCCAGATACAGTTTTGTGTGTGTGTGACCACCTTTACATTAAATAATAAGACAACTTTAGCAATAAGCAGTTGATTTTCTCAGTCTATCCACTCTCTGTCGCTCACCCACACCCTTGTAACAGCCACGCATAACACTAGAGTGGAAACCGCTTATGGTAATCTGTTACAACGACCAACCGCTTGTATGGATCAAAAAGCTTTAGACAGAATCGTTGTGTACAAACACTGTTTAATGAATTAGCTTATTGTGATCAAGTAGTCCGCTATATTCATTTTGGGTCTTTTCATACATGACAACATATGGAAAAATACTTTTAAACTACTGTACTGTAATTCTATTATCTTTTTTAATTCTATTTTTACTCTTTATGATACTTTGCCTTGCGGTAACCCATGAGGCAAGTGTACTGATTGCGCCTGTCAAGTAATGCCGCCTTAAAGTTGAAACTCTGCTGATCCTCAACCGGCTCTGCATCACAGGCAGTGCATGTAGACTTCATCTGCATGTGCTGCCCTCGCTGCAGAGACAGAGCCAGCCGAAAACCGGCAAAGCCTCACCCCGAGTGGGCCCTTGGTGAGGGAAGATACAGCAGAATTGGCAGCGAGCCACTAAATAGCGAAAGCTGTCAGTCTCATTAGTTTATATTTATGTAATAAATATACAAGTGTCAATTAGGTGGTAATCTAACCTTTCATTAGCCATTTTTTACATGGTAGTACTGCAAAGCATCAAAGCTTGCACGTTTGCGTTGCACTTTACAAGTTGTTTTCTTCATCTACTCTCTCGCTATGCAGGACAGGGGCGTAAAGTGGTGGTGGGTGCAATGGCCCCTCCCGTGTTCATATTCTCAATCATTAAGGGAGAGACTAAATGCTCTTGGTGCAACATATTTGTAATTTTATTTTATCACCAGAGTTTCAGAGGACGACTTTTAAAGGTTCATTGTGTAATTCTGAGCCACTTGCTCCAAAGAAATACAGGGCAGTATCTCACCTCTAAACTGGGTTCATACAATCTCTAATGTTTATATTTTTGTCGTAGTAGTTTGGCATATTTATTGTATTCTAATGTATTCCTTATATCCGCCGGGGGAGCAGAGAGGTCGGCAGAGCCGGCACTCTGCAGCCGCCTCCCTCTGCACTGAGGGCAGACTGGAGCTACAGTGACTCACTATCACCTCTAGAGGAACAAGTGGTATTACAGTCTGGACAGAGCGCAGCTAGTCAGTTAGCATGCTAATTTCAGCTAAGTATAAATTCTGGCATGTTTTACACAATGAGCCTTTAACTACTGTCTTAGTCAAGTTTCATGTTTGTAATAAGTTTCACATCATTTCTTACTCAACGCATTCTCTTATTTTATTACATTTGATTTGTATAATGTTTTGTAAATAAAGTTTTCAGATACATGTTCAACATGCATAAGTATCAACATTATTATAACCATATAACATCAAACATGAGTTTAACACCACAATTAGTCAAAGAAACACATTTTATTGGGGACCCACTGAATTCCCCTTGGACCCTCTTAGTACCACCTGTGGGTCCCGGGGGGGGGGGGGGGGGAAACATATCAACTTCACTGCCAGTGTAGAAAATGGCCACAGGATGCATGTTTTTCTTATTAGCCTTTTCCAGCTTTGCAATGCAAAAGAATGTGCATTACATGTAGGGTCAAACAGCTTGGAGTCTGGTGCAGGCGCACATACTTGTCAGAAGCAAAGAGGAGTTGTATGGTAGTTAGTGGTGAGCTCTCTTAAAGACCGTAGACAGAAGTGTGAATGGAGGGTTAATGTTTCAGTCAGACTCAGATTCACCGCATGTGCCCATCCTGGCCCTTCAGCTGGCCATGTCACCTGAGCGCCTCGACCCTAAGGCTCCTCTCCTGCATCGTCATGTTTTATTCAGCACCAGGGGAGTATTCAGCCATTGCAGGCAGGCAGCAACCTGAGCAAATAATCCAAATTGGCCATCTACAGTCTTTCACAGAAGATCCCCCTCTACTCCCCTGTGGCCCCAGTAACGGAGCACACCTAGACCTCAGTATGACAATGACAGAAAGCCACAGATTTGCCATCCATTATTCAACTGGGGGAGCAGGAGGGTTAAAATATACATGGTGTACTATAGGGATTCGCTGAGCCTACTGAATAAATGTTGCTGGAGGTGGCCACCAAGAAAAGTTTGCTTTGAATTGACTAGAAAGTCCACCAACCTCTCCCCAAAAAGCATTTTGGTTATTTTATTCATAAGGGGCAGTTTGGGGCCATGTATGCGTTTATTGACACAATGATGTCTCTTTCACAGCGAGCCGGGGAGGTTAACACAACTCTAATTAACTGCCAACAAGGCATAGAGCAGTAAAGCTTGACTTCTAGATTCAAACCATCTCAGAAGTGGCAGAATATTTATGGTCACTGGCTAATCGGTTAACCTACCAAATCTTTCTTCTTCTTAGAAATGCGTCTAAGGGACTTTCTGCATTCTGGGATTAGGTTTAGAGCTGTAGTAACCTGATGTGATGACAGTGTTTCCCCTAGGTTTAATGCTTTGGAGGGGCGCTCACCATGCGTGGCGCACAAAGATTGCGTGCGCGTGCGTGGCGAGGGGGGGAGATTGCGTGTGCGCCGCGGTTTCTATTGTGTTAGGTGTGTGCGCACGTGTGTGTGTGTGTGTCAGCTGTGAAGCCCCGCCCTTCACAAAACGGAGCGAAGGAGAGAATGTGAATGCGCAAAGTAGACAGTACAAACTGAAACGTGCACATATATTAGATCAATAGCTTAAGCGTTTAGTTTATTTAATAAAAGAGCACCTGTCAATGTGAAAAGTGAGTTGTGAATAAAAAATATATTTATTTATTTTATTCGAGAGAAAAAAACAAAAACCACCTTGAGCCCAGCGCCCTGCCTGAAATATGGTAGACACTGGATGAGACACATTTCCTACTTCCTAGTGAGAGTAAAATGCAACTGGTTTCCTCCATTCCAGGCATACCGGTTGCTAAATACAGGAGAAGGAACAGTAAACTAGATGAGTCTTTTCAGGTTAGATACAGGCAGAGAGTTGTCTAACCCGTCAGAGAAGAGCTGCTGCCCTGTCTGGGACCTCTCAACCTGCATTGGGCCAAGTTTTAAACCAACCTTTTATTATTGTCATGGGTGCCTTAGGTCTGAGTTGACAGAAGACACCTTTGTCTGTTATAGGGGTGTAAGGAAAAATCGATACACAGTATCACAATATTTATTTTTTGATAACGTATCGATTCTGAAAAGCACTATAGTTTTTTTATTAATTGTAAAAACAAAAATCAAAAAGTCTGCATGTTAGTCAGATTTAAATTGTTCTTATCTACTTAATTTGTTTAGAATCCTGCACTCTTTATTTATTTTATTTTTTTACTGATATAGGCTAATGCTAATAGCCTGAGAGAAACAACTAATATATCTATTACAGTTTGTCTCTCATTGTATTTATGCCAGGGTTTTATGGGAAATGTGTGTTGACTAATTATTGTTTCATTCATCCAGCGAAATGCCAACTGTTCATGGTTCAGTGTAAATAATGAAAATGTGGTCAGGCTGTAAATGGGTTGAAGGGCCAATGGGTCTCCTAGCAACAAGCTAGTTCCAGGCCTAATTGAATGTGAATGTGGCGTAAAGGAAGATCTTGACCTTTTGGATTTTAGTTGGTTATTTTTCTTCATTCCAACAAACTCTCCTTTTCCTACTTTTTACTAGAACCAATGGAACCCCGAGACACAGTTTGTGAGCCCGGCTGTGGTAGTCATGGCCTGGTGTTGCTGATTTTCTTAAATCTATTATTCAGGTCTAACCTATGACTATTTTCACAAGTAAGCAGCTAAAATAAGAATGTCACTGGTCTAGGTTTTTAAACGAAGCCTCATGCAGTGAGACACAGGGGTAGTGAACCTTCCAGCCAGTCGCATGCTGCTAATTAATAATGGAAAAGCAATATAATGTCACAGTCGGAGATGTACTGTGCTAAGGTCAGGGAACTTGGATATCACATTACCTAGGCTAGGGAGTGTACTTTTAACAAAAGGAGTCTAATTAATTGGAGGATAGTAAAGCGGACAGGCCAAACATTCTAATTTCATTCTTTTCTGTAAGTAAGGAGGCATTTGTTTTAGGAGGTGGACTCTTCCTGCCCTATTACCCCTTTTTGAAATGGATGAACAGTTTGCTCAGGACCTTCAGTGTGTGTGTGGGAGGAGAGGAAGGAGGATGTGTTGGGATTCTTGTGGGCTGGAGGGAGCGGGTGTTAAAATATGGTTTGGCTCGAGTCCAGAACAAGGCATTTGTCTGTCTGTCGCACACACAAGGGAGAGTGTGTCTGCACCCAAGCCCCCTTGTGCTTTTACTGCATATCCTAGCAGTGGTTTATCTGAATATTCTTTGCACAGGGATGCCCTGGCGAATCTAGGTTTTAGTAGCAATGTGATTATTCCTAAAGGCAATGTTGGAAAAATGCAACTCAGCGAAAAGGATGAGAAGCAGTGCGTGCACATTGAACAGTTCCTGCTTGACAAGCATTCAACATATTACAGCTTGTTTGCCTGAAGGCTGTGTGTGTGTGTGTGTGTGTGTGTGTGTGTGTGTGTGTGTGTGTGTGTGTGTGTGTGTGTGTGTGTGTGTGTGTGTGTGTGTGTGTGTGTGTGTGTGTGTGTGTGTGTGTGTGTGTGTGTGTGTGTGTGTTCCATCTCAACCATTTTGTCTGGAGTTACTTGAGACTTTGATCACTACCTCCATCATTGTTCCCTAACTGGTGAAAAATGGCCGATACTTTTCTCAGTATTACCTCCCAAAAAAGGCCTGATCCAAGCCGAACCACTTGACTCATGTTTGAAGTGACTTTGTGTTGCTGACTGCCTGCTTTTCACTCAAAGGGGACATGACAGATTACATTAGTCTTGCTTGCTCTCTTTCACTCTCCTCCAGTCTACCACACATAATCACACAGACGTTGACACAAGTGCCTAAATGTTGAAAAGGCATAACCTACATGCAAACAACAACATAGTCCACCACTTGGTGAGACATTTAGAACGGTTTCTAGTTTTATAATGAATTCTATTCCAAAATCTTGTTTTTGTGGCCGACATAACGGAGACACCTGCCTCGCAGAGCTGTGTGATTGGGAAAGGCAGTTAAGTCTTGACTGCATGCTGATGGACAGAGACTCGTTGTTTCAGAGTTGTGTGGTCTGCTTTGGTTTTCTTCTCTAGAGCCAAAGGTATTTATCACACCACTTTGATTTAGAAGTAGCTCTATCCAATCTGGCAGTGTCTCTTCTGAAAATGACATCCTTAGGGGAAAAAGAGAAAAAAAGTGCCTTTTTTCCAGTTATCAGGGTGTATGTGTTTCATTCTCTTCATCCAACCTGTGGTTGTGTGTGTGCGTTTTTGTTTTTAGGAGCTGCTGGGTTTGCTTCGCCACAGACGAGGACGACCGCACGGCGGAGTGGGTGCGCCCGTGTCGCTGTCGCGGCTCCACCAAGTGGGTTCACCAGGCCTGTCTGCAGCGCTGGGTGGACGAGAAGCAGCGGGGGAACAGCACGGCACGCGTGGCCTGCCCACAATGCAACGCAGAATACCTCATCGTCTTTCCCAAACTGGGTGGGTTGCATCTCACACAGGATAAAACTGAGACTCTGCTCAATGATTAGTAAGCATGGCCTCAAGTTTCAGAGCAAGGTTCCTGTGCTTGGAAAACCTAGAAGTAATTTAGAAATGTTACGGAGACAAATACTTAAATTATATTTTCACATAGCTTTAGCCTGGCTTCATGAGTTTACTGTTATTCATATAAGAAGCAATTGGCAAAATCCGGTATATTCAAAACGCTGGACAGGAATTTGTATCTGTTTCTGATGCAAAACTGCATCAAAGCCTGTTTACAGCTCTTGGGTCGACTGCATGTGTGAAAACATTTGTATAAAGTCTTTTGTGACTTCAGAGGGAGCGGTGTGAAGTCGGATACATTGAAGCGCCACTTGGGTCTAAAGATTACAAGTACTCTGCTTGAAGCTTAAGGCCCGAGGCTACATTAGCACATTTTAGCATCACAGACAAATCAGTTGAGTTGCATTGTGGATAATGTAGGTGCCATTGACGTACTTTGACAAGGAAGAAGAATGGATGCAATAAAACGGACATTATCCCTGGCTCTGCTGCCTCAACTTTTATCTTTTTGCGTTGAAACTGTCCATCTTGACTCTGACAATGTTATGTGAGTGCAATGCTAAACCTGCAGAGTACTCTTAAAGTGTGTGATGGATGCTTAAAGGACAACATGGTGAAAAATGTCTGCCTGCTGGTTTACTAAAATAGATAAAAAAAAAACTAATTCTGAGTTTGATCTGATGTACTGTCTAAATGTCATAACTCTCGTATTCCAACTGTTGTAAAAATTGAAGCGTTATTATAGAGCAAAGTCTTGTCTAAATGGACTGCTGAAGCTCCTCTTTTAGGGCGCTCTTAATAGTTGCCAAATCTCTGAGGGCTACAGTTTGTGTTGCCGGAGTGCATGTTTATTTACTCAGGAGCCAGCATATGTTCTGTGGTAATCGGGGTGAATATTTATTTTCAGCCTGACGAGGAACAGAGGGCCTCTCACTTGTTGTACTACCAGCTCCTGGCCAATTGACCAGCAGCAGTTTAGAGAAGTGGCAGCCTCAATTATGCTGACACGTCAGAGTGACGACGTCTACAATTGTTCCCAAACACCAGCTATGACCTATTTGGTAAACACACAGCACCATGCGTATTTGGCCAGAACCTCCTCACTTTTCAGTTTCTCTGTTTCCAATCCCTTCATACCTCTCATGCTGTTTGTTGCACAGCGTTTTGCAGTGACAGAATATCTTATGTATTCTAGGGACAGCAACAAGAATAGTTGTATCTGTTTTGTTATTCAGCCACATGCCACAACCTGGACACATAAGGTTAATAGTGCATGCACAGTTGTCACTGGGTTACCCATCAGCCAATGGCCAGTTCATCCTCAAAGAGAGAAGTTGCAATCCTAGACAGTAGCTGGCCCCAAGACAATGCTAGTCTGCAGGAGGGCTGGCTCGGCTGGTAAACAGGTTCATGTATATTTATGGTGACCAAGGCTGTGCTGTCAGTCATTTTGGTGCTATAAGCAGAAAGTTCAGCTCAGCTTCTTTAAACACTTCCTCCTCCTCAGTAAAGAACCCGGTGAATGTCTGTATCGCCCTCTGAGAGCTGATTATTGTTTGCTTGCTGGGTGTTTACAAATGTTTCTGTCATGCCCTTTACTTTTTGTATTTAAGGTCATGGTAATTGGCTCACGGGTCCCAATAGGACTGTTAATTAGTGCTGTATTAATCTCTAAAAACAGATGTCTGCATGTAAATGCGGAGTCGTAGTGTTGACCAATCATGTTTGCGCAGGATTTGGTTGAATGCAGGAAAACGGTCTGTGGAGAGAAAGAGACGGAACACATTTCCCCCAGAGGCTCATCGTTGTCACACCATTAGCCGATGGGTTCTGAGATTGGTTCTCTATCAACCCCTTAAATGCAGAAAACAATAACATCCAGTAGAGCAGTCCAACAGGCTCCGATGAAACATGTTTAAAGATCCGTCACTGAAATGCGTTGATGGTATTTAGTGTAAGTGTCTGTAGTGTAAACTTTGGGTGCCCATTACATTGCACGTTCAATGGGTACGAGTCGTAGGTAAAGAACAACTTTATTACTTAAAATGTATTAATGTATAGCAAAGAGGGAAGCACAGAAATGTGTATTGATTCAGTGAAATTGAAGTGAAGCCATGCCTAACTGGTTGCCAAGCAACATGGTAAAAGGAAGTCTGTCTTGGAACAAATGTCACACAGTCAGAGATGCACTGGATATCCATGTACCATGTCATCCAACTGTCTGTGTGGTTTTATCTACCCTAATCTAAGTAACCCCCTGGAGGACTGAGCAAACGCATCTTATATTTTTGTCTTGTGAGTATTTTCTAGGTTAAATGGATCTATTCTAAATAAGTCTGAGAGAAGTCATCCAATTTTTCCACAAACATGTTTGTGCTATCTAATGATTCTCATGATCATACTGTGGCATTGAGATAAATGAATTTAGTCTGTTTCATACAGTAACTTTGAAAGTCATGATTTAGACACATTGCATCAACGTTTTCTCAGTGTGCCACATCGTTATGTTGTTGTTGTTGTTAGCCAGCTGTTTCTTTATAACAGCAAGAGAGGACCCAGAAGGTAACATGTTTACCCTCAAACTCATCAACTCCTGACGCATGTTTGTGTTTCTTTGTCATGTGTTCAAACCTCAAGTGGTTTAGCAATACAGCGTCATGACCAGTGGTTTATTTTGAAAGGGAGCTTCCTCTTTACTGTGGCTGATCGGCTGAGGGATGGCGGCCTCAGAGAATGATGCAGCAGTCTTCTGCCACCATCACCGGTCATTTATATAAGCAACCAGAGGCATGTGTTACCTTTGATCTAGCCGTGTGTCATTTTCTTTGCTTTCCCTTCAGTTTAGTTGACAGACTGTGAGGATGTGCGGGAGGAGGCTACACGTCTAACTGGCTGTCGTTTGGAGAGAAACTCAAAGTGTTGATGAGTAAGGTTTAGACTGTTCCTCAGGATATCTATCCTATGTAAATACACTTTTATTTAGTAATGCTTAAAGTGGGAGTGTAGTAAAGCTGTGGAGATGGGAGGTATTCACAAAGTATCTCATCATCGCACTAGTTGTTAGCCTAAATTATGCTAAAAGTACCCAATGCTGCTGAGAGCAGCTTGGGGCAGAGGTGACCGTGTAGTTTTATATATGAACTTACTAACTATGATTGGTTGAGAGGTCTGTGTGAATGTGAATGAAATATTTAATGACAAATGGGAAATTTAGGATCCTAAATAAATAAAACGGTCTTTCGTGCTCTGTTACCCAAAATTAAATTAACAGTTTCAATAGAAGTTACAACAAAACTCCTCATTCGGTTAAAACCCAAAATTCTCCCACACCAGAGCTGTGGACGATAATTCCATAATTTAAAAGGATCGATGTCATGTTTATATATCGTACAATTAGTTGATGACATAATTATTGTGACAGGCCTAGCAACTATTTGCATCCTTTGCTGTGTCTGCTTAATTCATACACCATACCATTTCATGTAGCAAAGTCATTTATCCGCTAGCACAGAAAGTACGAGGACAGGAAGTTGAGCAGCGGTTGGTTAAATGCACAGTGTGAGTTTACCTGAGATGTCCATCTACTGGGAAAAAGTCTCTTTTTTTTTTTTCTTGCCTAATCCCGTCAGCGAGTGTCAGACGGCGAGGGAGCAGAGATGCTGGATGTGTCTGGGAGTGGGAGAGTGAAATTGGGTCACGGGAGGAGTGAAGGAGCAGCTTATTAAAGGCTGGCAGAGAGGAGATGAGTGGAGTAACGCTGCCGCTCTGCTGATGAAGCCGTGAAATTGCGGCTGCCCTCCAGTGTTTCCCTGTAACTTAAACATCACATCATTAGAACTGTGATGGTGACATTTCTAGATAATGAGGAACAGGATGTGCCTCAGACCTGATCCATTCCAGCAGAGCGCCACATGCAAAAGTCGCATGCTGATTTGCATGTCAGCTCTGGGTCAAACTGCATTTGCATAATACTTGGGTTCGTTACCTGGATTACCAAATAAACAGGTTTTTACCACATTGTGACCATTTGTCAGACATTAAAATTCCACTACTGTGCTGTCATTTTTTCTAATGTTCCAACATATCACCAGAAGAGTAAATCTCTCCACCTTTTTAGCTGAGATTTTATTTGTGCCGTCTGAGGACTTCCAGTCTCTAGCTGCAGGATACTCTGGGCATTAGTGCACTTCAAAGTGAGCAGGAGTACAGCCTTGTCGGTTTTGCGGCATCATTGCTGCAGTGTTCCTTCCCCATTCTTTTTGTTTTTGTTTTTGTTCTATAGTATACAGTAGTTACATGGACACAATGCTGCCTTGTATTTGCTTGTACAGACAGCCTATTGCTCCATGTGTTTAATTTAAAGCTCTCGTGTGTGTGTGTGTGTATGTGTGTGTGTGTGTATATATATATATATATATATATATATATATATATATATATATATATATATATATATATATATATATATATATATATATATATATATATATATATATATATATATATATATATATATATATATATATATATATATATATACACGTATACATACATTAGTGGCTCAGCTTTAAAAGCTGTGATATTTGCAGTAGCTTTATTATCCCTTAAGAATAATAGCAATTTCACAGTTTGGTGACAACACTGGGATGACGGCTTTTCCATGTGTGTGACGGAGGCGGTGGACAGGTAGAGACAGGGAGCACTGTTTGGGAGCTGCCACAGGAGTTATTTTCTCAGGGTTGCTGCTTATTTCTAGAGGCTTGACGGGCATTACTCGTCTTTGGCTCCCAGAGTGAGACCCCAGCATGATGTGGATCGGACACGGGGGGTTGATTCGGAGCCACAGATTATCTTTCCTATTAACCCAGGTTTTGATTTTTGTCCTCTGACTTAAAAAGGAGATGCAGAAGGTAGCAACACTGCAGCCCACTACGAGTAGGGTAGCAATATGCTGTGCTGCCTCTATTCCCACCAGCACCTGCTGCTGAGCCAAGCCAGCCTATCATGCTAATTCTTCCGACAATATAACTCCGAGGACGGCATGTCCTTGCTGCTCCTTCTTTAGAGAGAGTAAACAAACCAGTTGGAACAGCGTGCCTACTATTGAGGAATTGCAATTGCACTTTTCACCTCTCTCCTCTCCCCCCCTTCCTTTTAATTATCTTAATTATGGAATCTGCTGCCGGTGGCTGAAATGAATTGCTCAGCTCTCCTGCCAGCAGCCATTAAGGGCGACCCAGTTCCCTTCGTCCGCGATGGCGTAATGCGTTGGCAGGGAGAAAGCCCAAGATATTCCGACACCGTCATCAAAAATACGCCGGAGCAATGCGAGATCAATCCACGCCACAAACACAGGTGCCGTAAAAATGATCTCTGGAAAGCATCAAAAAGGTTGGCAGTGGACGAGAGACAGATTCTGTGGTTATAACTACTTAAGTAATAAGCGTGATATGTCCGTTGCGTGTCGAGGAGCTTTTAAATGTGCCAAATGCTTCTTGCTTGCTTTGCTTCAGTCCTCAACAAGTGGCCAGCACTGCACTGTGCTCTAAACTCTGCTACAGAGTGAATGTACTCGGCTGCAAAACTAGGTGTACAGTGGCTGAACTGTATACAACTTGTGGCAAGTACTTATGGGTAACCGAGTCACGGTGGCCTGGCTCTACAAACAGCTTAATAAAGTCTGTCTTATGTCTAACTGTAAAAACCCATAACCCCAAAATATCCACAGAGGGTAATTTTAGAAAGATGCTGCTCTTTTTTGCACTTGGTGTGTTGGCTAATGTAAATGTTGTAGTTACAGTTTGGTACAGGCGCAGGAAAACGTGTCTGCTCAGGTGCATTAAAATCCGTCCACGTCTTAAATGATGACTCGGAGATGGCCTGGTCATTACTCCCTGCCAGCAGCCTGTAGCCAGCTGCTGCTGTCTCTAACTTTAAGTGATGAAATCTCTTTGTGCTTCAAGGTCGATGTGTGTTTTTCACTTTGCTGTCGTGTAAATGAAATGTGATAATATACTTATCAATGTGCCGCTGACATGGCCAGAGGGGAATGTGTTCTTGTACCAAGACCTGCTTTCACAAGGACCAATGACTCAGCACTGCTTTAAAGCCACTTCAAGGCTTTATTTCTCTATACAAGACATTTGTTAAGATAACGGTTTTAAAAATGGGATTATAAATGTCACCCTTCTCAAGAGACAAAGAATGTTTGTTAGAAAGCTGGAAGAAATGACCTTTGAACCACTTTGCTGGTGAATATTTCTAGTTTTTCTTGAAATCATGTTAAAACTCCTGAAAACATGGCTTCAAATCTTTATAGCTTTTTCTATACATTTAAAATATCTAAATAGTTAAGTAAATAACAATCATTACTTATTATTTATTGGGAAACCTGTCAAGCTTTGGGTTTGTTCCCATGGTGTCCATAGCGCGGCTTTTAAAGAGTTGTTAGATTGGAGGACGTTCACACTCCAGCCAAACTTGTTATCCAAGGTGTGTGTGTGTGTGTGTGTGTGTGTGTGTGTGTGTGTGTGTGTGTGTGTGTATATAGAGAGATATATAGCGATATAGAGCTATATAGAGATAGAGCTATATAGAGATAGAGCTAGATAGAGCTAGATAGAGCTAGATAGAGATAGAGCTAGATAGAGATAGATAGAGATAGAGCTAGATAGAGATAGAGCTAGATAGAGCTAGATAGAGATAGAGCTAGATAGAGATAGAGCTAGATAGAGATAGAGCTAGATAGAGATAGAGCTAGATAGAGATATAGATATAGAGATAGAGCTATATAGAGATAGATAGAGATAGAGATATAGAGATAGATATAGAGATAGATATATAGAGAGATAGATATATAGAGAGATAGATATATAGAGAGATAGATATATAGATAGAGATAGATATATAGAGATAGATATATAGATAGAGAGATATATAGATAGAGAGATATATAGATAGAGAGAGATATAGATATATAGAGATATAGATATATAGAGATATAGATATAGATAGATAGATATAGAGATATAGATATATAGAGATAGATATATAGAGATAGATATATAGAGATAGATATATAGATAGAGAGATATATAGATATATATAGATATAGAGATATATAGATATAGAGATATAGATATATAGAGATATAGATATATAGAGATAGATATATAGAGATAGAGATATAGATAGAGAGATATAGAGATATAGAGATATAGATAGATATAGAGATATATAGATATATAGATATATAGAGATAGATATATAGAGATATAGATAGAGAGATATATAGATATAGAGATAGATATAGAGATATAGATATATAGAGATATAGATATAGAGATAGATATATAGAGATAGAGATAGATATATAGAGATAGAGATATAGAGATAGATATATAGATAGAGAGATATATAGATATAGAGATATATAGATATAGAGATATAGATATATAGAGAGATAGATATATAGAGATAGATATATAGAGATAGAGATATAGATAGAGAGAGATATAGATAGAGAGATATATAGATATATAGAGATAGATATATAGATAGATAGATATAGAGATATAGAGATATAGATATATAGAGATAGATATATAGAGATAGAGATAGATATATAGAGATAGATATATAGATATAGAGATATAGAGAGAGATATAGAGATATAGATATATAGAGATAGATATATAGAGATAGATAGATAGATATAGATATCTATCTATCTATCTATCTATCTATCTATCTATCTATCTATCTATCTATCTATCTATCTATCTATCTATCTATCTATCTATCTATCTATCTATCTATCTATCTATCTATCTATCTATATCTAGCTATCTCCGATCGATAGATATCTATATATAGATAGATATAGATAGATATATATATATATCTAGAGATAGATAGATATCTATATATAGATAGATATATATATATATATATATATATATATATATATATATATATATATATATATATCTAGAGATAGATAGATATATAGATTCTCAAAAAATACGGGCTCGCTTCAGCCCGTATGTGACAGATGTCACTGCAGCTGCTGAACCAATGAGAAGCCTGCTTTTATGTCATTGTGTCAAATGAAAGACTCAGTGTGAATTTCGAGTGATAAACGTGCCACCATTACAAAGTGCACATTCACCGTGCGAGAACAGAGAGGTGTCTTAACAGTAACTACTACTTGACAAATGGTCAATTTCATAAATCTCTCTGGTGTATATGTATTGTGTACACGTCCACATCGATTATAGTAAAAAGATTGTTTGAGGAAATGGGTTTTAAATCTGAGCTGCTCTGCTGTGGATCTTATGTGCAGTTAGTTTACTGCAAAACATAGAGGCCCAGTGCTGTGCTCTCCTCCTCACCCTGCTCTCCTCTCTTCCTCACCCCGCTCTCCTCTCCTCCCCACCCCGCTCTTCTCTCCTCCCCTCCTCCTCACCCCGCTCTCCTCTCCTCCCCACCCCGCTCTCCTCCTCACCCCGCTCTCGCTCTCCTCTCCTCCTCACCCGCTCTCGCTCTCCTCTCCTCCCCACCCCGCTCTCCTCTCCTCTCCTCCCCACCCCGCTCTCCTCTCCTCTCCTCCCCACCCCGCTCTCCTCTCCTCTCCTCCCCACCCCGCTCTCCTCTCCTCTCCTCCCCCACCCCGCTCTCCTCTCCTCCCCACCCCGCTCTCCTCCCCACTGACTCCTGGGCTGGTTATTAATAGGATGTGGATGGGTCTGTCTGATTGAAGAAATCAGTTTTCCTTCCTGTAAATATTGTATGATTGCCCTCGAGTCAGCCTGGAATGCCAAAGAGGAGGACGCAGTGGAGAATTTTTATGGGGTGGGGATTCTGCTCCTGATGTCAGGCAGGACTGGAGCTGCTCTGAAAGTAAGTTGGGACTTTGGATTAATCCTTATTATATATTTGTTGAGATTCGGCCCAGTTCTTTTTAATCTAGGTGGAACCTGGCTGAGAAGCTCCTCCCTGTCCCTATCACCCCACAGAACAAGGTGTGCACCACCTGAGCTGCTTCAGCCTCCTTTCTTTAACTTTCACATGACTGCATGGTTGTCATTCTTTTGTCGCGCTGGAAGACTGCCCGACCTCGTGATGTTTATCTACCGTGAGCTTCCTTGTGTTTTCAGTGATCGTACTGTAATGGTCACTTTTCCTGCCAGTTTTCTGAGCTGAGGACGAGCAGGTGCTGGCGCTTCTTCTTGTGGACAAATGAGACGCGTGTGTGTTGCTGTGGTTGTTTTACCTGCAGGAGTCTCATGACCCCTGCTGTACACTCGCACGCTGTTCATTGGCACGTTAACACAAATGTGTTTGACTGTTCGCCAGTAACGGGATGTTCATGTGTGGATTTACATAAATCTTTTTGCACTGATTCACTGGAATTAAATGAAAAACAAGAATTAAAACAGTCCCTCAGATACCGTCATCATTTCTGATTAAATACTAAAGTGTTTTAGCCGCATACATTTCTGACCTAGTAATAATAAAATGAGTGATATGGTAAACTGGGACACAACTTTGAGAGAATATGGCCCCGTATTAAAGCCATCGTAACTTACTATCAGAAATATGAAGTTAAAATAATGAAGTTTAAATCTGTAATTACAAAGCAGTTTGCTTTTGATCCTTCTCTGTGATCCTGACATCTCTGTTCTCCATATGTCTGCTTACTGGAACTTTAAATCTTTAATGTTATGGATCTGATTGTGATATTAAAGATGAGATATTAATGTTAAACAGAACATGATGCTGGGATGTTGTGATATTTTAAAAGGGAGCTCTTGTTTGAATAAAGGTCACATTGCTTCTAAATAGTTTCTTTAATGTTTAAATATTAAATAAATGAAATGCTCACAAATAAATGTTTATTCACGTAACTTTAACTGTTTCTTTATGAAAGCTTCAAGGTTTGATTATTTCTAGAGCCTCAAGATGATTATTCAAAATCTTTAATACAAATTCAATTCTAATATCAATAAAAACATTAAAAGAAATGCCAAAAGGAATTTAATGGAAATGAATAAATATACAAGTGTTATTTTTAATGTATTAAAATAATTTTAAAAGTAGAAATGTGTTAAATCAATTTCAGACGGCAAGTTACTTTATTACTTACTGTTAGAAATCTAAATATTATTTAAAATGGCTACATCGTCGTATGCCCCCCCAGTCCCTCCTCCCTGTCATCTGGATCAGATGATGAGAAAATAGAGATGATTGTCCGACCTGAGCTCACAGGTTATTAATGTAGCTGATGTCACATTTTACAGAGCGACACGTCTAAACGGCACATCACGTCTAATCGTCAGCGGTCCACAGAGACACTGACGAGTTGGTTTATACACTTAAAATGTTTATCAAGCTTGTTTCTGATGCTGATTTATATATTTATTAATCTCTTTGAGTTTAATCTGAAAAACAGTAACAGTCAGGCTACACACCAACCGTGGTAAGAGAAACTTCAAAATAAGAGCTGCCAGTGTACAAGCCGGCCTAACTCTCAGCTGATGTCCTCCATCAGGTCCCGTGGTCTACGTGCTGGACCTGGCCGACCGGCTCATCTCTAAGGCCGGCCCCTTCGCTGCTGCTGGCATCATGGTGGGCTCCATCTACTGGACTGCAGTCACCT
Source organism: Cottoperca gobio (assembly GCF_900634415.1). Taxonomy (NCBI): domain Eukaryota; kingdom Metazoa; phylum Chordata; class Actinopteri; order Perciformes; family Bovichtidae; genus Cottoperca; species Cottoperca gobio. Next base: position 4,450,983 of record NC_041369.1, on the reverse strand, counting down.
ACGGAGCGGTCACTGTCATGCAGGTGTGAGCTTTTATTTTATAATGGGCTCAGGCCAACATTATTAAATCCTCCGTCTGTATTGCCAAGAGATCAGGCAACATGATGTCCTGCATGTATTTCTATTTAATGTGCATGTGGTTAGACTTAGTACTGGTTAAGTGACAACAGCTCGTCTGTGCTCCTCCATTGCTCCTCCCTTTGATTCATAAGTAGTTTGACATTCTGAGTCCCCTCTGCTCTCCAGGTGGTGGGCCATAAGGAGGGCCTGGACGTTATGGAGCGGGCCGACCCTCTGTTCCTGCTCATTGGCCTGCCCACCATCCCCGTCATGCTGATCCTCGGCAAGATGATCCGCTGGGAGGACTACATCCTGCGTCTGTGGAGGAAGTACTCCAACAAGCTGCAGATCCTCAACAGCATCTTCCCAGGTCTGGACACACACTTGTGTTTCACTCAGAATGTCTTTCTTTGTGTCTTTGTGCTGCTTTTACTGTCAGTGATGTCGAACTTTGACCTTAATCATAATGTTGCTCTCGTCGGGCCTCATTCACCAACATGTTAAGTTTGATCTTTGAGGCCCATTGTGAGGAACCCCCCCACAGTAACTGTGTGACCTGTTCACCATCACAAGCCGGACCTGCCACTGTTTTTATGCTCATTTCATCACAGAGAAATGCTCTCATGTATGTTTCAACTGGCTCCCTCTCCGTGCGTCTCTGCAGGGATTGGCTGCCCAATTCCTCGAATCCCGGCAGAGGCCAGCCCCCTGGCAGACCACGTGTCGGCCACGCGCATCCTGTGCGGCGCCCTGGTCTTCCCCACCATCGCCACCATCGTGGGGAAGCTCATGTTCAGCAGCGTCAACTCCAACCTGCAGAGGACCATCCTGGTGGGTGCAACCACACACTCCCCGTGCATCCATCACAGGGGATACATTACTAATACTCGCAGTATTACAATCGCGTGTACCGTAGAGAACGGAGCCATATCTGCTGCTCGTCATGTCGAGATGATTCATTGTAATTCATGAATATAAATAATTGTGTAGGAGAGTTAAATGCTCCCCAGGCTCCCTTTGTGCTGCCTCTTCTGATTTAAAGGGCAGCAATGCTGTTAATAAATGATTTATATGAGCCATCCCAGCGCCTCACTGGTGGTGGTGAGGACAGAGCGGTAACCAGAGCGGCTCATGTGATACGACTGAGCTCTGAGGGACGAACGCTGATGACGGACACTTCCAGCTGCTCATCCTCACAAGTGGAATATTAACAGTTATTACTTTGGTCAGAAGGAAAAGATATTATTGCAAGAGTTTTACTTGAGGCCACAAACATTAACACCTGTGGGCAGTCCACTTCAGTTTTTGCATTTTTAAAAGTTCTATTGCTTAAACAGCATTTAATGATGATCAGCTCGGGGTTGGACTTTCTTTTAATTCTTCACCTGTTTATTTGATGGGTATTGATATTTGGGGCGTGACGATAGTTTTGTTTACAATGAATCTATTGTAAATAAATAATAAGCTTTACTAAAGTTAAACCGAACATAGAGGGATACAGTGACCTTGTGGACTCTCCGGTAGGTTGCCTGGCAACCTGACGATGACTTCCACACTTAGTATGGTCACGGCGTCGATGACGTCACAGTCGGTGGCTCTGCTGGTCGTTAATGTTGAGCATCACCAACGAATATCTTTTCTTGTAAAACGTCCTCTCAGCATCGCTGATCCACATGCAGTCTGCTCCGTCACACATCACAAAGCAGGGCGGAGCTTTGAAGGGATTTTCTCCATTTACAATGAAGCTGCCTTGAACCCCCCCCCCCCTAACACTGTTTCTCCTCCACAGGGAGGAATCGCCTTTGTGGCCATCAAGGGGGCGTTTAAGGTGTACTTCAAACAGCAGCAGTACCAGAGGCAAGCCCACCGCAAGATCCTCAACTTCCCCGAGCAGGAGGAGGCCTGAGGAGGCTGCGCAGTCCTCTGCACACGCCTCTGCACACGCCTCCACCTGGGGGGTGAGGATATGAACTGTCAGACTTGGAGCAGGAGGTGCTGGTGAAACAGACTTAGGATCAGTGTCACCCTTAACCACCCACTCCTCCCTCCACATCACCCCTCCTGGAGTGACCTTCAATGTACGGGGCCCCACACATTGTTTTTAAACTCTTGATGCTTTGGTTGAAGGAGACGGACGAGACTCGTGGACAGACTGCAGCATGATTGCAGTCGAACTTTAATGCGCAGAACTCTCATAACTAATACTTATTGTAAAAATAACTGTATTTTAAAGATAAAAAAATGTGGGGCATGTGTAATTAGAAAGTTTTATAATAATAATAAATGATTGTTTTATGTTGATTTTGCAGATTTGAAAAGCCCCCTTTGCCAATGTTGGGGGTTTCTATTGAATGACGAGTAAAGTTCAGTGTGGTGTAGAATGTATTAATGATAAAACAATAAAATGTGTTGTGGATCATAATGCAGATCATAACCGGCATCAAGAGACAAGTCTTCAGTCTCAATGCCACGCTGAAGACTGAGCGGACGCGGAGCACAGAAGCCTTCTGACCTGCGTCATGTGAGGGGTTAATGTTCATGTTCAGGCCTTGGCAGTGTTTGTCCATTTTACAAAATGCTCATATCGTGATGTGTTTCAAAGCTTCGTTGCCATGACGCCCTCTCTACCAGATGGACAGGATGGATGCTTTTGGACTGGAAAGCATCTGAAGAGCTTCGAGGGATGAAGCCCCTTTGTGCTCTGAGATGTGCTGAACACTTCCCCCCCCCCCCCCCTGAAACATGTGAACTCAGGGCAGACTGTGGTTCTGAGGTAATTACAATGCAGACATAAGTGAAACGTGGACGCTGGTGATTGGAAAGGAGTCACCCCGGCTGACATTTTGGCAGGACTCTAAGGAAATTAAAGGGCCAGTTCAACCAAATGACAAACGCCATATTTTCTCACTACAGGCGATCTTCAGCTATGCAGATAGTTTTGGGATTTGTTTTTCCAGGTTTTCTTTTTTTATTCCTGCCTCTAAACCTTTTTTTTCAAACTTTGTACAGATGCCCTGAGAGGCAAGTGAGGACGTCTGATCTAAATACTTTTCTCTCCTGTGTTTATGACTTCGGTTATCCTGGGATAAAAAACTTTTCCCTATCTGTGGAAACTCAGAAGAAAAAAGGAACTTTGAAAGATTACTTTGGCAAAACCAGGCGAGAAAACAATTTCAATCCTTTTTCTCTGCTTCTGTAAATGCGTGGCTATTTCTTCAGTGGTAAATAAAAACCTTTAAAAAACAAGGTCTTGGGCACACTACAATCAAAGGAGACATTTCTCAACATACCCTTGTTTTATTATTGTAATATTTGGAAGAGCATTGAGGTAGCAACAGAAATGTCAAACCTGGACAAATAAAACATGTTTGAGATGTGTATGGAAATAGGGATTTTTAAAGCTTCAGTGACCGTGGCTCTACATGACAGTAAATGCTGTGGGTGTTTTTAAACCATGATTAAGTTTCACTATGTGGACGTCAGTGCACACTAAGCCAAGTTGCCGTTTTCTGCCTCAAAGGAAACATGTGACTGAAAGTGTACAGTCGACCACTTGTATAGTTAACCTGCACACTAACCGTGCTGCTTCAGATGTCCTACAACCTGAACCACAGCCTCCCCGTAGAGACAGTCAGGCCTCCACTCTGCCAAAAGAGACGTTTTGTCTGAGTTTAGAGTTCTGTGAATAAACGTATTTTTCCAATGTCGACGTGCATGTGTTGTGTGGGGGAGGGAAGTGTTGCATTAAAACACAGAGTTCCATTCAGTAGTTTATTAATTAGAAACACACAGGAGACAAAAGGAAACTCAAAGTATCAGCACTCGTATCACCAGCAGTAAGTCTCCTGTACAGAAGACTTTTAGGGGATTTTATTTTGTTGCATTTGAGATAAAGTCATAAAGTTGAACTTTCAGAATTAGGTAGAAGTTTTGCATTTTGAGGAAGTTGACATTTCAAGATTAAAGTCAAACTTGAGAATAAATCAAACTACTTGCATTTGCACAGATACTGAAAGTTCAACTTCTCAAAATGCAATCCTTAAATGTTCCCCTCATGCCCCAACACTTCTCCGCACTCTTGAGTTGCTGAAGACTTTCAGAAAGTAAAATATGCTTCTGATTTTCTAAATGTAAACCAATCACTAGGTACTTCACAAGGTAAACAGTGCACGGCCCGCACAAGCCTGATATGTCATGTTGCTCACTCCTTCTGAACACTTCATGAAAACGGCTCCATCACCTTCCCCCTCCCCAGGTGCCTTCAAGCTGTCTGTGGGATGTCACACACCTGAACGTATGCTGCTGCTGTTGCTGCTGCTGTCTGGGTTTGGACCACAGAAAAGCTAATAGTGCCTTTTAAACAAAGTAGCAGTTGATAAGTTTGTTACTTAAAAATTGAAATGCTTTTGATCAGGTTGAGACGTAGCAAAATGCTGGAAAACATTGAAGAAACTTTTGATATAGCAGGAACTCCCTTATAACTTTCTTCCTGAAAATAATTAATAATAAAAAACAAACTAAGCGTAACAGCAGCTATGATGGGAAAAGTTCAAACCTAGCTCTGATGGATGTTTGAACAGGCTGGCAGCTCCAGCAGCAGTGGTTTGACACAGCAACGCTGGTTAGCACCTGAGGGCTCGCATGCTGCAGCTACTCAGCAGAGACGTCCGCATCGTAAAGTTTATTGCTTAGTGAGAGAAGTGCATATATTCAGAACCAGACTGGAGCTTTCCTTCAATCCCCTTTAAGCATTCAGCAAAAGGCTCGCTGCTTTTCTTTTCTTACATCTGCTGTATGAGCCAGAGCACAGTCCAGCAATTTAGGAGGGGGGGGGGTAGATCCTCCAGGGTTGTGCCCCGGATCAGACCAGGAGCAGCCAGATACAAACTAACTGAAGCCCCCCTGGAAAGGCACAAGCTGTCACACAAGCAGACACAGAGTGTAAGAAGAATGACGATGCCCCTGGAGCTTACAAAATAAAAAAATGCTGTTGCAGTTTTTTTCTTCTTCAGTTTTACAAAAATAACTTGAAGCCCAATAAAGATTTGATTACATTAAGAGATGTGAAAGTACTGACATTAGTGATGAAAGTGTTTATATTTTTAATCAAATTGCTAGTAAAATTGAATGTTAAAACATAAGAAAACAGCAGAGGTTCCCCTGAGGTCTGAATTACATACTACTGTAAAATGCAATAAAATAAATCTCATGTGCGTCGCTCTCTGATTAACAAATCCAAACAGCTCCTCAAAGGGTCCCAACATTTTACCAGTTTACAAGCAACGACATTTCAAAACAGGCGAGGATTAAAAACGATAATACAGCGAATATTCTTCAGAAAAGCATCCAGTTGAATAAAATATTCTTTTTGAGCCGGTGTTTTCAGGAGGGTCCTGGTGCCTCAGAGTTGCATGATAAACATATCAGTCCAACAAATAAAAGAAGACCGTCATGGAGCTACCATCTTTACCTTCTGCAGCCCCGCAGGTCATCACAATAAACCAAATATCCATTCTCAAAGCAGCATGTCTGAAATGAATAATTCAAATAAAACACCTCCTGCTGTGAAGCTCCTGCTGAATACTACAAACTACAACTTGGTTAAAAGGAGTCTGGTCCCCCCCCCTTTTTTTTTTTTATTCTTTCTCTTTAATAGGTTGTTTCTATCACCTCTACAACAGCCTACACAGTGGTGTGATGCGTCTCCTCTGAGAGACGTACAACATGGAGGAGAGTCTGGCGTGACCTCTATCGTTATCGCAGCTATGCCGACGACCACGGCTAACTTTGTGATTCAAATTACACGCATTTGTTTCCAAGCATCTCTTCTAGTGGCTCCAGCCTGCCACACATGCACACACACATTCACCCGCGCAAACACACACACACGCGCAGGCTCAGTCTTCCTGGCGGGAGGAGGGGAGGGGTGGCGGCCCCGCCTCCCGTGCTGCTGCGTGTCCACCTGCCGGCCTCGCTCACAGTTTGGCAGCCATGAAGTTGATGTGAGGCTTGACCAGCGGGAAGAGAGGCAGGCTCCTCTTGAACTCCGTCATGTCCTGAACATGCGTCGGCTGCGAAAGAAAACAAATGTACAGTCGGCACGTGTAGTTTTCCAAACAGCTCCAAAGAAATAGGGGGCGGGATTTCACCCCCTACGACCGGCTCCTATAGTTTGTGTTTCCCATCTGTGTGTTTACTGCGTCACTAACGGTAACCAGTATGTTTGTTTCAGGTGTTTGCAATCACCTTGAATCCACAAAGGGGGAAACTGTGTGCTCAGGGTTACAGCCTGATGACGGCTGTTTGTGCCGCCACACGAGGGTTGTTGACTCAGTGAAACTTTAAACATGTATAAACAGTGGCCAGTGTTTCACATGTCACTATGAAATATCCGTTTGAATAAAAGCTTTTTAACGTTTTTGCCAGATGAGCGTCTTGGACCTTTTTTATTTTTTGAACGTTTGTTTATTAGACTAAATCCAAAGTGACAGGAACAAGTAAACGCCCCGCACCTTTGTCCCAAACAGCTGGTCACCATTTAAACTTAAACAAACAAAGTGCATTGTTGAGGACTATTTCCAGCTGCGGATTGATACACATTTGGTGCTCTAGTGAATTTCTTTCTTACAGCAGGACGGTCTTAGTGGGATCCACTCAGAATAAACTGCAGTGTTGTTGATAATAAAAAGGAAGTGGGACTTCTAGATGAGTTCTAACTACTACAACTTGTTTGTTGGTTGCGTGATGTTGAAATATAAACTTCTTTAAATGTTTCGTTAACATTGCGTCCAGCTCCCTCTGTACAGGATTATGAGACATTATAAGTCGCATAAATAAAGAACATTGTTACCTGAGGCAGGGAAGGAGCGGGGGCCAGGTTGACATCGTTCTGAGCAGGGAACTCTCCCACTATTGGACCTGAGTAAACAGAGACGCACAGGTCAACCCGACACGGAATGAACCCAGTGAGCGTCTGAATGAAGCAACAGGTGAAGACAGATACTCACAGGAGTCCATCTCTCTGGACAGGACGTGAACGGAAACCTTGTGTCTCTTCGGGGCCTCCACTGTCAGACGCTCCTGCGGAACAGACAGACAGGTGAGGCACGGAGGGCAGCAGGGAACATTATTGCTAGGGGACCTCATTATTTACCTCGTGACGTACGACGGGAACTTTAGAAGGTTCAGCCTCAGCTCCAATAATAAGTCTATAATTAAGTGTGTTGCCAACAGACACATTATTATCCCACAGCCATTACAGCATAGAATCAAACATTCTACTACATCAGGCTTTCACTCTAAAGCCCTTTCAAATCGTTTTGACTATTTTCCCCCAGAACTATATATGGGGGGGGGATAAATTCCCCTAGCATTTAGTTTACAGTAAATAATTCAATGTTTGTGTGTTTTTGAGTGGCATTATTTAAACAAACTGGCACTTAACATTAAGAGTTAAATATTTACAGTTTTAACTGTGAAAGTGGAACATTATATCAATATAGTTTTATAGCAATTATTTTACCATCAAAACCAGTGCTGCTGCTAATCATCCCAGACTGAGAAAGAATTATCTAATAATAAAACAAATGTGTTTGTTTTGTTATTTTCTATAAACAACAACAACAGTGGCATTATGTAAACAAACCTGCATTTAAAAAGGGTTAACAATCTGAAGGTTAATGCAGGATTTAAGTTAAAAGATTTAACTTTAAATATAATTTGAAAGTGGTTATTTGATATTTTTGATCAAGGACATCAGAGCAACGCTTTAAAGTGAAGCACACAGGGGTTAGACGGCCACATATAGTTTTGAGGGGAAACAAAAACACAACTATCAACAATCAAAACTAGTTACTGTATGTAACTGGAATGACTGCGTTAAAATGTCTGGCTTCCACAGAAGAAGAAACTGTGTGGCCTGGCTGACCGCGTGTTCGTCACAGTGAGTCTGGGATCAGATGAGACAGCCCTGCGGAGCCTCACAATCACCGTCTCAGGGCGGAGGATTATATTGGACTCCAGATTTGGCTCGTCTGCTCTGCAGCCAGACGGCATCAACTCTGGCCACCAAGAAAGGAAAAGCTTCTGCGATCGCAGACGATATGACATTAGAAATGCATTAGGTTTATTCTGCATGGGGCTTGTAATGGTTCCTGCTGGAGAGAGATAATGCCAATTCTTTCAGTCTTTTATCCCTTTGAAACAGGCTGTCATTATGGCAGCTGATACGCTGTGAGCGTCCTGTGTCAGTGTCGCCTCCGTGGCTATGAATAGAAGCAGGAGGAGATGAAAGCTGGGAGGGCAGACTGTGTGTGTGTGTGTGTGTGTGTGTGTGTGTGGAGATTCACACACACACACACACACACACACTTCTCTGGATAACAATTAATTGGAACGGCTCAATAAATTCCTGAAAAGCTGGTAATGTAAAATAAATCTCATTGTTAATGCACGAGTGGCACCCTGAGAAGAAGACGCCTCGGGTGCTTCTGTACCGTTATTTATTAGTATTCTGGAGCTCTCCATCAAACTACTTTTGTTTGGCTGTTCACATTATTATTCTTATTATTATTTTTTACATGGCCAACATCAGTTCCCGTGTGAACTGGTCACAGTACTGAACTAAGCCACATTTGCAACAGAGACACGTAAAGTCACACGCAGTCGTACAGAAGGAGTCAGGAAATTGTCTTTACATTAATTAAAGTCTAAATAACTCGGGCTTGTATGTGATTTAGGAGCACGTACTGTATACAGTTGGCCCAAACATCAGATTCCATGTGATTTGTGCTCATCTCAGTCTTTTTTTGTTTGCACATATGTGACTAACATCTGATTTCACACTTGTCCTTCGGTGTGACCCGAGTCTTGATCAGCAGACGGAGTTGTCCAGCTGTCATGGCATTATAGATGTTCACACAAAGTACAAATGGAACTTCCATGACTAATGTGAACATTCCAGAACTATAAATGATCAGAAGCTCCAGAACAGCTTCTGCAGAACCTTGTGGATCGTTTGAGGTTTCCAAAGTCAAGGATGAACCTCAAATAATAAAGTGCCACACACACAGATATGCTAATGAGTGTGTTTAGACATTTGGTCAGTATGAATATGTATACATCCAGTCTAACACTAAATTATTGAATCGTCGTTGACTGTTCATATAATGATCTGTATGTTTAGCATTTTCAAACAAGTTGATGGCAAAACTGCACAATGGCATAAAAGCACTAAAACAAAGGCATTAACAATCGACTGTCGCTGCTCATTTTCTCATTATAGGGTTGTCAATTTAACACTCATCAGTTCAAACATGCATTTAACAATGACTGATAGGCCTCTGAAATATTTCATGACTCTTCCATCTCATAAAATGTAGTGTTGTAATTAATGTAGCCGCCTCCTAATGACGCCCCTGCTGTCAACAAAGCATTAACCACATCCACTAAGTGCCACAATTAAAGTCAAATGAGCATCATAATTTAAGGCTGTTCAAATAAAACCGTGGCTGCTGCCGGAGTGAAGGCGCCCGGGGAGTCCTTTCACAAATATTACCTCCTTATTTGCGTAGTAATTGAGAAGCTAAAATTCTCAAAGCTCAGATTTCTTTGGTCTTTATGGTTTTAACATCCAACAACAACTGAGGATTGGAATATCTGGACTCTTTAATAGGAAGCCATTAACCTAAACTAGCTAACAGCATCATTCTGTCTCCATAGAGACCGGACGGCTCAGAACATGGATGATGAGGAGGCTATAGCTTTATATGATTATTTAAATGAATATCAAATATAACACACGTTTTCATTGTTAAATGACAGCTGAGCTCAGAGTGAGAGAAGACGCATGGAGAGCGTTGGACCACTTACTCTGTAGAAGTGCATTATGTTTTCTTTGGTCAGAGTCTTCAGATAGGACACTTCAGTGTTATCTGCAACACAACAGGGAAAACACTCAGTCACGTTTCAAACATAAAACACTTTAAAATTAAAGTTCCTTCCATCGTAGTAAACGTGAGTCAGCTTCATCTTTGGTCGAACTTATTACTGCTGCATAATAATGCCTGTGAAAGCCTGGGGGGTCATAAGTTACATTTAAGTGGAGCACATTACACCCGTCCATCAATCGCTGCATCGGCTTCCTGCGTGTCAAAGGACAGATTTTATAATCCCATTGCGAGCACGACATGTTCTCTAAATACATCTGATTTACTATGAAGCAACCAGAGTCCCGAGGTCATCTGGGACAGGTGTACTCCGTGTTCAGGACGCCTCCTGAATACCTGAGGTCAATCAAATAACTTATTTTAAATCTCTAACTATTTATTTGCTTTTAAAATGCAATTTTAATGTTTTAATGATATGGAACTGTAAAGCAGTTTAACTTGCCTTGTGTCTGAATGGTACCTTAATAATAATAATAATAATAATAATAATAATAATAATAATAATAATAATAATGTTGCTTGTGGAAAACTCTGATAATAGAGACTTGAGAAGTCATTCCCCACCAGGACGACTTTTCAAATTAACAGTTTTACCAGAATGCTTTAACATAATCTAATTGTGTTAAATAAGCATCTTTTGTCACACGATGTTGTACTGACGACTGACGACTGACTCGAGCAAAGGGAAACAACGAGCTAACAGCAGCTCCGTCTCTCAGTCGCTGTAAACTAATGGTCTAATGGACTAATGGTGTGCGTTGCATGTTTCTTCTGTGCCCTTGGCATCGAGCGTGTTAGCTGCCCCCTCCCTCTCCCGAACATCCTCCCCTCCTCAAACACTAGTATCAGTAATCACCACCACTCCCTTGGCAGCCTTTCAATGTTGCCATCACTCAGGGCTTTAGGCAGATTACCAGTGAATCAGGCCCATTACAATCCATTATGGCACTCAGGAGAGAGGTGTGCTACGGCTGCAGATTATTTCAGGCTTTTATTGATGTGCAGCTCTAAGCAACATCCTGCTCTCCTCTGGAATTGAACAAAATATTGATAATTCTCAAGCACTTGTATTGGACTTTCCAAGCAACATAAGCTCTTTATACAGTAATAGCTGGTAGATCAGAAAGACTTTTGAAATGTATATACTTTAAAAAAAGTGCATTTGGCCTGAAAGATAAACATGATTAAGCGTTAGCAGAAGTGAGGTGAAAAGGAGTGCTGGGATGCCGCACCTCTGTCAAAGTTATACTGCTGAGAGATGATCTCTCCCCAGTACTTGGCACACTCCGCAGACAGCTTCTTCGGCTTGTCCAGGCGGCGGATGGCCAGGGCCTGGATGTGTTTCTGGAAGGCTTCATCAGCCATCTCCTCCACAGACTTCTCCATGGTGCAGAGGAACGCCTCCACGCGGCTCTCCAGGTAGTGGGGTGCCTTCTCCGACTGGATGATAAAGCGCAGGCCTTGCACTCCGTTAGCCCGCCGGGGCCCACTGAAGACAATGTAGCCTGGGGGGGATGAGAGGGGGGTGAGTGGGGGGTGAGAGGAGTCTTCTCATCATTGCTCTGTGTTCATCTTGATATTAACTGCAGGTCTGGCACTACTTCCAATGTGATTCATTCATTCTCCAAGTTATTAAAAGTCATCAAGCTTGACAGCACTTTATAAAGAGCAGAGACTGTAAGTGAAGTTTCAAATAATAATAAATTGAGTTTATATAGCGCTTTGAGACCAATGACCAAATACAGATTAAAGCTGCAAAATTCTCAAAGATAAATGGCTGAATAAATATTCCCCTCCCATGCCTGCATCTAATATATTAAACAAGAACTAGAATTAGCGCCTTGCATAGAACTTCATGTAAAAAAGTCATCACTAGTGTTCAGATGTCACGTTCACGAGACTGGACAGATGTGCGGTCACAGTAACTCACATTATCCTCGAGTCAAAGTGGACGTTTGTGCCAAAATTTAAAAGATGTTCTCCCTAAAAAATAATGCCTCTGGACTGCTCCTGCCACGGAGGCATAATAAACCTGAGGGAAGATTCTACACACGATATGTTCTTCATCACTTTCTGTGGGCTCACCCAGCTGCTCTTTGGTTCTCAGTGTGTTGAAGCAGGGCTCCGAGATGATCTGACAGAAGAGCTCCAGCAGCATGTTGTCGTGGGTGTTCTGCATGTCTGTCTGATAGTAGATCTCAATGCCGCAATTGTTGTGCACCTCGTTCCTCTGCTGGTAAACATACCAGCCACCTAAGAGCAACAGAAGAATGTTTATTTTATTTTGGGGGGAGGAACACATGTACTTTGTATGTCTGTATTTCACAGGCACTGAAGTAGTAAGTGGATAATATTTGCATCTGCAATCATTTATATCAAAATAGTTTAGTAAATCTATGTCTGCTTCTCCAAAATATTGAAAACCTCTGGCCAAGTTTTTAAAACAGAAAACAGATTGTGGAACAGGTAATGGAAAACAGAACATGGTGAGTACTGTTTTTCTCTTTCTGCTACGTGTGCGCTACGGAAGCCCCGAGAGGAAAATGAGGAGTTTTATTGACTAAACAGTTTTGCCAGGATAATTTTTCTAAGTTACTTCCCCCCCCCCCCCCCCCATCTGTGAGAGCAGGTGAATTATTTTCTGAGTAATACTCATTTAGGCTACAAGAGGCTGAAGTACTGCCACATGTTCCAGACTCAAAGCACTCGTGTTTTAATTCCTCGATGCATTTTAAGACAAGGTTCTTATATATCGAGTTATGTAACATTACTGTCACGTCTTTCCTTTGGTTACACATTAATATTATGAATGCTGTAGGTCCCATTTAGAACATGGGGGAGCGGTACAGTTCAGCCTTTTGTAGCTGAAACCAGTTTTACAACAACACACTTCTTTTCATCCGTTTTCACAAATGAAAGAAAGAGAACCTTTTCTGCACCTCTTCTAAAGTCACGAGCGCAGGAGAGAAAAACATTTTAGATCATACTTTTTTACACTTGCCTTTCAGGGCTCCCGTAGGGTGCAGATTTAATATAGATTATATCAAATCTATAAAAGTTCAAAATGATTCTGTCAAACGTGGAACTCTCTCTCTCTATATATCCTCTCTCTCTATATCTCTAGCTCTAGCTCTATATCGATATCTCTATATCTCTCTCTCTATATCTCTATATCTATATCTCTATCTCTCTCTAATCCTCTCTCTCTATCTATCTCTCTCTCTATATATCTTCTCTCTCTATATCTCTATAATCTCTTCTCGCAATATATATCTCTCTCTATATATATCTCTCTCTATATATCTCTCTCTCTCTATATCTCTCTCTCTATATCTCTCTCTCTATATCTCTCTCTATATATCTCTCTCTCTCTATATCTCTCTCTCTATATATCTCTCTCTATATATCTCTCTCTATATATCTCTCTCTCTCTATATCTCTCTCTCTATATATCTCTCTCTCTATATATCTCTCTCTATATCTCTCTCTCTATATATATCTCTCTCTATATATCTCTCTCTCTATATCTCTCTCTCTATATCTCTCTCTCTATATCTCTCTCTCTATATATCTCTCTCTATATATCTCTCTCTATATCTCTCTCTATATCTCTCTCTCTATATATATCTCTCTCTATATATCTCTCTCTATATATCTCTCTCTCTATATATCTCTCTCTATATCTCTCTCTCTATATATATCTCTCTCTATATATCTCTCTCTCTATATCTCTCTCTCTATATCTCTCTCTCTATATCTCTCTCTCTCTATATCTATCTCTCTCTATATATCTCTCTCTCTATATCTCTATATATCTCTCTCTCTATATATCTCTCTATATATCTCTCTCTATATATCTCTCTATATCTCTCTCTCTATATATCTCTCTCTATATATCTCTCTCTATATATCTCTCTCTCTATATATCTCTCTCTCTCTATATATCTCTCTCTCTCTATATATCTCTCTCTCTCTATATATCTCTCTCTCTCTATATATCTCTCTCTCTCTATATATCTCTCTCTCTATATCTCTCTCTCTCTATATCTCTCTCTCTATATCTCTCTCTCTATATCTCTCTCTCTATATCTCTCTCTCTATATCTCTCTCTCTATATCTCTCTCTCTATATCTCTCTTCTCTATATCTCTCTCTATATAAAATCCATTACAAATGATGATCCATTTGCATAATCTGGTCTTTTTTTTTATAAACATAGTCAACGCCGCCTAAATTACCACAAGTGCCCGAACACGTCGCTCGAGGCGTAGATGAGCGTAAGTTCAGGAAGAGGACAGTGATGAGACTTTCCAGAAAGACGGAGATAGACATTCATGCCAACATCGTGCTTTTTGCTGAGTGGTTCCAAATTGGTCTCTACTCTTTCATCCGCACTTTAACATTTTCTTTTGAGCAGCACATGGAGAGGAGCCATCCGTTCCTGCGTGGGGAAAACGGCTTCCTTTTATGCTCAGCTTCAGTTTGTTTGAGTCCATTGTGATCAAGCTCACTTTGAATGCAGTACAAGTTGAGGGCTGGGGAATGCAGATGCCTTCATGAACATGCTGACGGGGCACTTTGGATCTGCGTTCAGGGAGTGTCAGGTCCATATTCCTCAACATCTCCCTTAGCATTCTCAACATGTCACAAGTTGAACTTAAGTTTACTTAGAAAACATGAAACAGGAAATGTTTTGGGCAGATCATTTCTTTGATTATCCAAAGCACTAATGTGAGGACATGTCAGGCCGGTGTGGCATTGTAACACAGCGTGCTGACACGTAAAACTTACTGCTTAAATCAATCCTTTTTTGATCATATCAATCATCATTTGGGTGGTGTCTTTAATAAAGATTAATGTGTAACTGGACAGATTCATGGGAACATCCGGCTCTTAAGCTTCCAGCTGAGAGTAACAACGTGTTTCTTGGATAGACTGTGGGCCAGTCTGTCATTTTATAATCCAACTTTGCGTTTACATCCTTTATGTCCTTCTCCTGCGCTCCTGCTCCGTGTCTGACTGGCAGTCTGGAGCCCGGCCTGGAAAATCCTTCGGTGAGACACAGGACGTCTCCAGGTGGCCCTGCGCGGCTCTGCTTTTCCTCTCCTCATTACTTCACTTTCCTAATGTAATCAGAAAGGCAGCACAGGTGCTTTGCTTGGCGTGTGCGCGTCTTGGAGCCGAGGGGAAAGTGTAAACGCATTTCGCTCAATGACGTCTATTTCCAGTAAATGACCATCATGTTCCTCTGAAGGAAACGAGGGATATCGAATTTAATTAAGTCTTCACAAGCGCACGACGGCTTCACTGATGACGAGGGCAAGAGCGCCGGGTAAGGACTCTTCTGCATGGTCGCCGTGGAGACAGGCAAATTATGATTAAGAGTGCTTAACCTGTGTGTGTGTGTGTGTGTGTGTGTGTGTGTGTGTGTGTGTGTGTGTGGTGCAGGACCTACCGTCTGGAACCTGCAACTCTCTGTAGCGAATCAGCTGGCTCGGGAGGAGGGGCTTTGTGTGAGCATGCTCAATGAGCGTGTCCTCCAGCATTTGCATCATGCCAAGAGCAGACTGGAGAAATGACAGATAGGGATGGAAAATACATTTTAGTCCACAAAAAGTCATTTTATGGAACATTCTCCCCTCAGGACAACATTATGAACCATTTAGCTCTGATGATTAGCTGCGTCCAAGAATCTGTCATTTTCTTTTATGTTATAGACTTTCCCTCAACCTTGATCCAATTTTTTTCCCCGCATTAAGCTGCGTCTTCTATGAGCACAGAATTAAGTTGTCTCTCCGCCCTTTAATTTGTTGATTTGATTGCCATTGCTCTCTCGACCTACACCTACAAACTGCAGTGAGGTTATCTGTAAATTCAATATTGAATATACACTTTGTATACACAGACATACACTTTAGCTCGATGGATTATTGCTCCCACTGGAGTCTAATTCTCTCTCCACCAGATTGTGACACGGTCATCATTACGAGGCGTGAGGCGGGTGCTGCGACAGCTGGGACCTCAGATAATAAGGGTGACTTGATCGCAGGAGAAAATTATTCTCTGTGATACCATTGGTAGGCAAGATAAAAGGCGGAAGGTGACCCAGAGAATAAACGGTGTTTTCAATCTTCATTCATTAACATTTTGTTCTTAGAGCCTCGATATGAAGGAAAATAACTTTTCCTCCGCTGGCTGTAAAAAAAACAAAAAACAAAACAGTGACAAACCTCCTTGGTGATGTTGCCATGGAGAAGGGTTTCAATATGCAACCGTGACAAAAGCTGAGGTATGAAGGCCTTGAGGCGTGGGAGAGTTACATCTGGAATAAAGATCAGACAACAGCAATCAATCAAAAAGCAATTTCCCAAGCTGCCATCAAGACTGAAGCAAACAGAATAACTGCAGCGTGTGCGTAGCAATGTCATCACACAGCAACAACAGCAGCCACGCGTTAAACAATCATACAAGACCACAAACACACACGCACGGCCAATCTGAATTCAAGCAACGTCTGACCCAGATTCAAGGATGAGCTACTACAGGGACACACACACAGAGATAAACACATTTTATCCAAATGATTGTGTGTCCACAGCAACACACACACACACACACACACACACACAAAAAAGAGACTGAAAGTGTCTCACAGACCCCATACAGGGACGGCCGGAGGGTACGGACACTGATAAGGGGACACGGTGGGTAACTGAGGCCCTGGTGACCGGGCTGCAGGTTACTTGAGTCTCATGTTATTTGAGGACAGTCTGTGTAAGCTCTGTGTTAAAAATAAATACAGCAGTCTGCCCTTCAGGTTCCCGACTGGCACTGCAGAGAGGAAACACTACAGCTAGGGAGGCATCTGCTGGACAACAGCATTCAAATGAGGATTTAAGGAGGGAAAGAGAAGCTGTAAGCCAAACACACTCAAACTTTAGCCCAGAAATTCAAGCCTTTAAAACTGAGATGGTGATATTTCTTTCTTACGGACATAACTAAGTTGGTCACTAAAGTCTCTTTATCGCATGCAGTCCATCTCTGAAATGTTCAGGAACACATCGGGTCATGTGACTGGGAGCAGGGATCGATATTCGGGGAAATCTACTACTCCAAGGAACTACTCCAAGGAACACAGCAGGGACAAGCATGCCTACGTTCGTCTGCTGAAAGA
Organism: Cottoperca gobio; assembly: GCF_900634415.1. Lineage (NCBI taxonomy): Eukaryota > Metazoa > Chordata > Actinopteri > Perciformes > Bovichtidae > Cottoperca > Cottoperca gobio. The sequence continues at coordinate 4,433,803 of NC_041369.1, read as the reverse complement.
AGCTTATCGCTGCTCGTGTCTTACTTGAAATTGGAGACTTTAAAATGGGCGGTTTAGCCTTAATGCCAACGCTTTCTCTGGTGATTTGACTCCTCACGCAAACTTGTTGAATATTAAATTAGCTCGGAAATGATTCCTTGAGAAACTTGAATACTAAAAATCAATGGAAATTCTTTCATCTAAAATAGTTAGAATAAAATTGCATTTACAAAAATGTTTTCTTCAAAACCTAAAATGTAATAGAAAGGTACTTAAACGTACTAGATGGATTTAGTTCTCATAGACATTGTATCCAATTTAAACAATACAAACATTATTTTTTTCTAAAGAGGAAACCGATTCATTTTAGGTAACCTCTTATTTTCTCTTTTGTATATTTACTATTGCAAAAGTATTTCCTATAAGATTACTCTATTAAATAAAATCGGTAGAATGCTTGATTACTAAAATATAACTAACTAAAATCATAACTTTGGCACCGGACAAAAACAGCTCCCTGCCCGAGACATCTTCCGCTGCTAACACGTGCACTCGACCAATACAAGTGTTATATAAAGAAAGAGGCTCATGTTATTCAGCCTCACACACCTAGCAGGCCTAAAGAAGCGCTCGACTGAGTTCACTGTAATACAGAACAGATGCACAGTTTGGCCAGCAGTAGAGAAAGGGGCTAATAAGCACCACACACGCTGGGAGACGGAGACAGAAGTAAAAGAAAGATTACGAGGATCCATCCTCACCATCCAGGGCTTCTCTGAGCTCGTCTTTGGTCCAAGCAACCTCTGTCATTAGTAGACGGAGGTAGTACATGGCGTGCTGGTGAGGCTGCTCGGCTCTGAAGTTGTTCAAGGACCTCATGTACTAAAGGAGAGAAAGCGGTTCAACACTTTGTGAACTGGAGTTTGTCAAAACTTCAGTAGTGTATCGTAAAGACTGCTAGGTACTGCTCTTGTATCGTAAGCAGAGTATAATATGCTCTGAATACCCGGCAGTTAAACTGAGCTGTTCAATAGATTGAAAGTCATTTAATTTGATCCAAAAAGATTCAACATAACTTGGTACCGATGATGGAGGTGCAGTCAGAGCTTACCGCTTCTTTGATGATGTCAAAACGCTTCTCATCAATCTCAAAGGAGGTCATCTTCTCAACGATCTTCTTCAGCAGGATGTGCTGTTTGTCACTGTAACCTTTAACAGACAGCTGCAGCAGGCAGAGACAAGACAGAAGGTGCATTATCAATAAAACAGAGCGATAAAGTGAGCCGCAAACTTTGACCCGTTTATTTATTATGTGTGGAATCATTGGTTGACCAAATGATTGTCAAGTAAAGCCCATCTCTGCCCTGCTTAAGGTGAGTCACCGCTGCTACACAAAATATGCAATGTGTATATTTGCCTAAAATATTGCTGTTAACTTAGAACGTGGAGAAAAGAAAAAGTAACAAAATGCTGATGTATAACAGGAAGCACGACATCATCATCACCTGCAGTGCGTTTCACTGTCGTCTCTTAGAGAGTCAAACGGTGGATGATGAAGTGTTTCTATGTATTTTAAATACATAACAGTCAACGTTATTTTAAGCCTCCACTTTGCAATGTCATCTGCCCCTTATGGGCTTTCATGATTCAGCAAAACCTCCAGCTCCACGGCTACGCTCTCAGACTCATCACATTCCTCCCCAGTCCCTGTCGCTCGGTCCCTGCGGTGACACCTGTTGGAAGTAATCTCTCCTAACATCATTAACCTTGACAAACACCCGGCCAGCCTCACCAATGCTGCTGACTCAAATCACTTCCATATAGCCCATCACATCACTACACACACACAGTTTGTTGAATATAGGTCTCTAAGGACACACAGCAATCATGAATTCACTGTTCAGAGCTAATGAAGGCAGGTTAGTAGGTCACAGGACAAAGAGTGCAGAGTGTGAGGGCGGTTAGAAAGCTTGAAGGAAGAGAGCAGAAAACACCACCGCAAACCAGCTCCAATCAAAGTGGTTACTTTGCAACATTAACTTCTGGGTGTTCCTAACGACCAACTTCCCTGACGTTTAAACAGAAGTCAAAATTCAGCACAATTTCCCAAACAAATATATTGCACAGATTCTAAAAGCCGTTTGAAATTGCTAATCACATTTTTACCAAATTGTATTTTAAATGTACACCACACCTGATTCCTATCAGATCAAAACACTGCTGGCTGTCATCTCCGTCTCACTTTCCACATAAAATAATAATAACAGACTAGTATTTCTGGTCAAACTACAGAAGGTAGCAACATCTGATGCATATCCCTACATTAAAATCATCTGTAACATCACTCACGTGTCTTTGACTGAATGAGCGTTCAATGTAAACATGAAGTCTGCACAAAGTTTTAAATGCGAGTCGTTTTACTACGTGGGCCTAAAATGAAAACCCATTATGTTAAATACATTTTTAAAACACTAATCTTTGAAATAAAAAAGTGTGACAGAGACTGAGGGGTCAAGGCATTTAAACAATAAAATAAAAAGGACATGTGTGCTCTCCTCTGATGAAATGTAACCAACAGATTCAAACATAATTCCTAGAGCTAAATCTTGTAATCATAAGCAGAAATAAAATGTCAATATAGTAGCTGCGAGGTCTGCATTCAGCCATCCTACAGTTAAATGACATTAAGTTGGTGTTTGCAGGGAATACAATGCAGTAGCATGCAGAGAGTCCTATACATCCTTCAGGCTGGAGGAAGAGGAAACAACACTTCGCATAATCAAACCCAGCGAAGAAAACCCAAGCCATTTCCACACTCTGCCAAAGCCTCAAAGTAGACCCTTCATCGGTGCCCTCACTTCCCTCAAGACTTCAAACGGCTTACTTACGAGGATGGCATTCATCCCCGAGGATACGCCATACACCAGCCCGGCCAGGCGGGCTGCATATGAATACTCGTTTAAATCATCCTTCAGTAACCTGAGTAACAAGTAGGTCATGTTGCAGTGTAGGGGATCTGTGTATATGTAGCGACTAATGGAAGGGGGAAAAGAACAAAAACAATACATGTTTGTTGAGAATGAGGAGTGATGAAGAGAAGAAACTAAACCAAGGCAATGCAAGTATGAGAAGAATGATGAGAGTATGTATATGCAGCCTCGTGACCAGCCAGACAGCTATACTCCGTCTCATGCCACCAATGTTTTCAACCTTTAAATCATAACTGCAACGGCGTTGGTGCAACGCTTCACCTGATGAGACTACAGGTGTGCATTTAACCATAAATATTCTAAAAGAGAAACGACAATGATTAGGTATGCCTGACAACGTGAGGAAATAATTACCTCAAGTAGGGTTTTGCGGGAGGTGAGTGAGCAAAAAGAGAAAAGGACTGAGGAAGAATGAAGAGGAAGATGCAGCCAGAACAGAGGCTGGACCGGCCTGGTCTGAGTTGGAAGGTTTACCATGAGTTTCAAATCATCAAATATTTTGACAACAGACAAACTATCCTATACACTAGTTTTTCAGTAATGTCTAAACTTTTCTTGTATCATCCTGCGTGGAAAAACCTTCCAATCTGGCCATACAGATGGCTTCAAGCGACCCGTCAACCCAGGCCTGGCTGAGGCACAGGAGCCCAGTCTGAGGATGATAAAGGTCGGAGACGTAAGGTCTGGGATGCAGTGTGAGGGTGATGGGGAGGGATTTTGAATACTTACATACATCCCATAGACGGTATTTTGGAGGTCATAGTTCAAGCCAGCTAGCTCGGCTGCATATGCATACTCGTTGAGGGAGTCCTTGAGGAGCTCAAGGTATAAATATGCCATGTTACAATGCAATGGGTCCACGTACGCAAACGGGCTGTAGAGAAAATGGCAGGGGTCAAACATAGCGTAGAGACAAAGCGTAGAGATATTGTACCATACGGAACACATCATACTTTGTACCGTTACATTCCTAATAACCAACGTTCCCGTGCAGGATGTTTGGTCTGGTACTGAGGCTGCGGTCGAATAGTTAAACAAAAGTTACGTCCTCTGCCTTTCTTTCCTTCCTAACCACTTTTCCTTGACCTCCATGGAAAACATGATGAGGTCATGGAAAGATGTGAAGGAGATTTCAGAAGGACCACAGTGCTAGAGAATCCCACTGCACTTACACTACTACATTTTTTGGGCTTTTCATGCCTTTATGATAGAGAAGTGCAGATTGTGAAAGGAGAGAGAGAGAGAGGGAATGACATACAGCAAACGCCACAGGTCGGACTCGAACCAGTGGCCGCTGTGGGCAAGGACTAAGTCTTTGTATATGGGACGCCTGTGCTACCGGGACAACCAGATTTCACTCAATTTAAACATAAAAGACTATTTCTTTCCTGAGTTTTTGGAAGCAGCTAGTAAAGGAATTTTGAAGCATTTGCTACATCAAAAATCTTACTTTTCTAAAGCTGATCATTTCATTAAAAAAAACCTACAATTCTGTAAATGAAGTGAACTTAAGGACTGCCAAGCCACTTTACATGACAGTAAACTACCACTAAGAAATCAGCATTTTAAAATATCACATGTTCAGATTCCAGTACATTCTTAGTGGCTGCAGTTTGGAGATGTTTCTGTTCCCGTCTTTATCTGGAGGTGAGAGCCTCAATCTTTACTGATCGGATCTGATGGATACTGGCAGAAAGTTAAGATACTGTTAATGTAAAATTAACATTTCCTCCAGTTCCTTTGAAACGTTCAAGTAGTTTGTTATTGTACAGCTACAGGAATTGTTGGGGGGGGGAAATACTCCTCTGCATCTTGATATTCTTTCTACACACTGTTGCCACATTTCTTTAAACATATTAACAGAGATGGTTTCCTCATTGTATTAGTAATAGTACTTTTACTTATTTTAAATATCACAAAGTAAAGCAGATTGACTGATGAAGACATTTTCTCTATCGTTTCAGCTGAAATACAAAAAGGTTCACAGTTCGTTACGCACCTGAAGAACTCAAAGTTCAGACACGCCTTGGGCAGGAAGAACTTGTCATCCTGCTTGAACCACACTTTGCTCATAGCAGTGTCCTGGAAGACATGAACACAGGCCATTCTCATTCTCATATTCATGTACATTCTGTGCAATGGGTAATTGTTTGCAGTCCCTGGTAATGAAAAGACACACATCAGTTACACACCACCAGCAGGGAGTTCACTTTCCTGATCACACGATGTTAACAAAGTTACTTTGATCAACAGATTACAATGTAATCTTTAAGCAATAAGAGAAAAGGGCTTTTATTTAATCTTTCCTTCAGAGAATTGAAAATGTACACCGTTGTTAATATCTTAGTTCAATCACAAAACCTTATTAGCATATGAAAGCACAACAGTTTTATAACAACTGTCCAGTGCAGTTAGGTAATGAAGAGCGACACTACTTGGAGTACTTTGACAGCGCTGAGCAGTAAAAACACTTGCCTTGATTAAAGTGGGGACGGACGGAGAGTCTTTCTCAAGAGGGTAGATCTCGAAGTTGGTCGGGATGAACTCGTTCTTCATGGGCAATTTGAACTTGCTGTTGAGGTCTGCACTTGCCCATTTCTAAAACACATATAATAATAAGAAAGCATAGTCTAAAGCAGAAAACAGACTCACAGTATTGTGTATGATGAGGCTCGTCACGATAACTACTTTTGTTGGAAGATATATTATGCAAATATAATTGCAATAAAACAACATTATTGCCATTTTAAGACCAACTTATGCCACTGATGTAAAGATAATACCATAATAATGCAAGTAAACCCTTTCAAAGAGTAATGAACTTCTAATTCCTAAGAATATTCAGGACATCGGAAAGAAATATTTAAATATAATTTAAATAAAACCAAAACAATAAAATGGACTCTGGGTCTGTTGTGGAAAATGAGCCATGTCTGTGCCAGAGTTTAATAAGGGAGGGGAAACCTGCTGTTTATTCTGGCATCTTGTTGGTGCATTCAAGGTTATGTCCATATATCGTAAGATAATTAGATAACATAAAAATGATGGAAGTCATGTCCATATATCGTACAATAAGTTCGTAGCGTAACTATCGTGACAGGCCGATGTGTGCTTTGATTCACCTCAATAGACTCTGCAGTAATGGCCTCCTGTTTGTACTGCGTACCATACCACTCTTCTGTCTGGTCCGTTTGCCCTTCAAATGACTTTGACACCACTGCAACTCTGGAAAATAAAAAAGGAGTGAACCAGGCCACGTTACATGGATACAAAATCCTCCGTCCGAGCCGATTAGATACTTTCCATTTGTAACCGCGGCACAAGTTGGTGCTTTTCTATTAGTATCTCATGTGGATCATGTCTGAGGTGGTGGAGATCCATTGACAACTTGTCTGCCTCTAACTGATGAGCCATGTTAAGAATTCCCTCAGTGTGCTGCATTTAGAGTGCGTTTCTCTGGGACCTAAACATTTATTTAAATCACAAAGTGGCAATAGCGACACTTAGTTATGCATAACTTTAGGCCTTAATATCATTTAAACAGGTAAGTTATATAACATTCCCCCCTGTACAGTTGTTAGCTATAGAAACCAAAACAGACCAAAAACTGTTTTTCGTACCGGGCTGTAGACATGTTTATTTCTAAACCTGACCTCTCTTTTGGAGCCTCAAGTGGCCATTACAGAAACTTCCACGTTAGCGTCACTTTTCAGAAGCGAAGGTTGCTGATTGAGCTACGCTAGACTAAGACTTTTACATAAGACTCAAAGTCGGGTTTCAACAGAGAAGATTGTTCTATTTCCACCACATGAATCTCTCGTTAGGTATGGTAGGACTCTTTAACAAACAAAATTAATGTATACCAAACTAACAACAGTTTCAAAGTGTCATTCCACAAAAATGGACAACAAAAGGAAAAATGTAATTCCAACTGTACTGAGATTATCTTAAGATCATTACTTAGTGTTAGGTCATAAATGGGTAACTAGGTCTACCAACATACATCAAGCAGTCTAGCTCTGCTTTAGCTAAAGATTATTTAATAGACCAATAACGTAAAATAAAGTAGTGCATCCGTTTTTATGTAAAATCCTATGAGGATAGCAACATATTCAATTCAGAGAGCTTACACTTGATAATGTATTGCTGAGCACACATATCCATCTCCTGATACAGCAAACTGACCCGTCGGGCAGATAATTAAACAGCGGTTTCATCTAAACATCAGTAGACTTCCAATAGACCAACAGCACTTTGTTACAGCACGCAGGTCATAAAAAGAATCATCTGAATTTATAATCTATATTATTATGAGTCACAGATACCAGTTGTAAACATGCAGAAGACTTTGAGGTATGTCTGGTGTTATGCACAAAGACACACATTACATCTAAAGTTGTTTTCTTGTGTAAATATACACATTATTCACACTGGTCACTTATTGAATCATTCACCTCTGAAGCCGCACTTCCTTCAGTGGTGTGTTAGTGAAATGATCCTACTAACACTCCACTAAGATTGGCTTAGTGTTAACGGATTTTCCTGAAGTTTGGAGTTTGTTGTGATAATAACCATAACATGTTATAACTGTTATACTCAGGAATAGGAATAAACAAAGATCGTTACAGCGAGTGCATGGATTGCATTAGCTTGTCTGTACATGGCCACAGTCGTTGTTCTGCACTGACCTGACATGTTCTGGTCTCAACTTATCCAGCACCATCTCGATCAGATCTGGCCTGAAGTCCTCCAAAAGATACTCGGCTGCCAGAACCTCCTCAAGAGGGTAGTACTGAAACACACAGAGCTCATGGCTGTTAGCATTGTATTGCTTGAGGTGGGGAGATTAACTGGAAAACATTTGGGGAAAGTGTTGCGGGTATTTGAAGTTTGAAAAATGACATGACAGTGCGAGATGCAAACATAAATGACTTCTTCCTCGGCTGAGCTGTAACGTTAGCTGGCTCAGGTGAGCTCTCTTCTTTCTGCGCAGTGATCAGCGGTTTGGTTGAAAGAAAATAGTTCCTACATGAAACTCTAAACTGTTTCAGGAAAAGCTCAATAAATGGAACAAAAAATATATTTAATGAGTTATTACATTAGTTATAAAGAAGTAGTAAGAATGGCCTAAATTCATTGGTTAAAGAGACAGTTCAGAGAGTCGTCACTGTTTTCTTCATAATTATGATTCGTGAGGCTTCCAGGAATAACTAAGAAAGTATATTATGGGGGGTGAGGGGGCGCCTTCTACAAGTTTTGTCTGCGAGCTTTGCTACAGTCTCAGACTTTGGAAACCCCTCATCTAGATTGATAAATAGCAGTAAAGGAAAGAGGAAAAATGTGTTTTGGATTTCGGGGCCAACTGTCCCTTTAAGTCAATGAGCCTCGCTGCGACAGTCATACAGGAACGGTCTTAGATATAAATGCCAAACCTAACTGACTGTCTGCAAAATCTAAATTCTCTCACTACAGAGTCAACAGCAGCCCCAGGCAGATGCAAAGAGCTGCATTGTGTCTCCCTGGAAACAACCTATGCAGATGGAGAGGGGACCTACGTGTACAAGACCAGCCACTTTGGAAGTGTAGCCACGGGGTCGCTCCTTGTCCTTGAACCTGAAGGCCACTTTGTTTAAATCCTACGGAGAGACAGAGATGGAGGATGCAACAGGTGAAGTCACAACATATACAACAGTTACATACAGTTTAAAGAAATGTAGAGAATTTAATCTCCACGTTATTCTAGATCATTTATTGTAAACAACAGACTTTTACAGTGTAGCATAGAAAATTAATAATATCCTGCTTCATTGGACATGGCTGCGTTTAGCAGATAAGATGGTGGAACTAGCTGGAAAGTTTGAATCCATTAGAGCATCACATACTTTGACAGCAGAAACGATTAGTTTCTCCACTAACCAGAAATAAGTAGGTCAAGTTGGTCTCAGTCTGAGATGTTGTCGCTGAATAGACATTAATTACCTTGCACTCGTTAAACACCCAAGCCTGAGGTCCCTCAGTACGCAGTTTCTGGATGTACTGGAACATGTGGAAGATGATGTCCTCAACGTGCACTGCAGTGACAGACAGTGTGGAAACAAATTAAGAGACCTAAGCAAAAAGATCAGTTTCTTGTTTTACTACAGGCATGTGGTTGTGTAAAACCAACATTTTGTTTTATTCTATAAAATACTGACAACTTCTCCCCCAAAATTCTTATAGAAATATTTTAATTTATACGACAACGGGTCAAAAAAGATGCAGTAGTTTACAAACTTTAATAATGCAAAGAAAACCAGTTCATTATCTGAATGAAAAACACCACAATACTAATGTTTTAACGGTAACATGCCTCATTGAAAAGGATCTGGATTTCATTTACTCATGTGTAAACTAATCTGACCACTATAGGGAATAATCACATCCACATGCAAACCCCATCACAAAATATTAATACTACAGTTCATGTACAGACAACGGTACTTACGGAGACCCTCCTCGGTCAAGTCCACATTGATGATAAAGAACATGAATCCTCTGGCTCCTTCTTTTTGTCCTCCGACAAGTGTGTTCACCCAGCCTTAAAAATAATAATCATGGCTCAGTTAGTCATGAGTACATTTCAAATCTAACATCTTAAGTTTAGTACAACGTCTTGAGTACTACAGAACTACTACGGTTGAATAATATTTGTTTGATTTAATATTCGTATATAGTCATATCATTTAAATAAAGAAAAACACACCCCCCCCACCCCCTTTGGAGGTGTGAAAAGTTGATCATGCAAACCATGTTTGAGCCAGTTTTTCAGCACCTTTATCAAATTCTCATCTTGGAGCTCTAATTTATTATTATTATTAAAAATAATAATAATAAATTAGACTTTAGTACAGCACTTTTCTTGTAACTCAAAGATGCTTGACAGACAAAATAAATAAATAAAAATGGAGGATAAGGAGAAGAGCCGGTCAGAGTTTGAAGGACGTGTTGAACAGATCTTAAGAGAAGTTTTTAATGTGGCGAGTGAGGAGGAGTCTCTGAGGGGTTAAGGTAGAGAGTTCCAGAGGGTGGGAGCAGCGATGGAGAAGGTCGTGTCCCCCCCAGGGTTTGAGCTTGGTCCAGATGGGGGGACAGGAGGTTTGCAGCAGCAGAGCGGAGGCTGCAGGTGGGAGTGTGTCTGTGGAGGAGGTCAGTCAGGTAGGAGGGGGCCAGGTTATGGAGGGATTTGTAGGTCATGAGGAGGATCTGGTACTGGATTATCTGGGGGATGGGGAGCCAGTGGAGCTTGTAGAGGACGGGGGTGATGTGGTCACGGGTCCAGGAGTGGGTGAGAAGACGGGCAGCGGAGTTGTGGATGTATTGGAGTTTTTTGATGATTTTTGAGGGTAAACCATAGAGGAAGGTGTTACAGTAGTCCAAACGAGTAGTCCAGGTGATGAAGGCGTGGATGAGGAGGGGGATGGACGGAGACTGGCGATGTTTTTGAGATGGAGGTCTTGGTGAGCTGTTTAGTGTATTTGTCAAAGGAGAGGGTCTGGTCAAAAATGATGCCAAGATTCCGGATGTGAGGGGAGGTGGAAACTGAGGAACTGTCGATGTTGAGGGTGGATTTGGTCCAATGATGATGATTTCAGAGTTTAGTTTCAGGAAGTTGATTTGTAGCCAGGATTTTATTTCAGTGATGCAGTTTGTCAGGATACAGCGGGTATCGGTGGAGATAGACTTTGTGGAGATGAGGAGCTGGATATCATCAGCAAAACAGTGGAATTGTAGACCATGACTGCGGATTATGTGACCAATGGTGGAACAGGTACAGGATGAAGATGAGGGGGCCGAGAACTGAACCTTGGGGGACACCTTGGGGGAGGGGAGCGGTGGGGGATTTGCAGTTATTAATGGAGATGAACTGGTGCCTGTCAGAGAGGTATGACTTTATGTCCTACCTTTGGATTTTAGCTCAGATAACCAAACTTCCGGGTCCTCGTGACCGCAATCAGGATGTCCCCAGATAATGTCCTGGGTTAGATTTGTAGTACTTCTGTAGGTCCGGGAGGGGGAAAGGTCACATATCAGGTTCCTGATGTCTTTAAATAGGGACCCAATTTGTAGAATTGCTGCAACAGAACACAAAAATAAAAAGATTTGATTATTATATTATCTATTTTTTTTGTTTTTTTAATATATATATTATATATTATTATATATATATTTTACAAATATATATCTATATATATATATTTAAAATATATACTCTATAATAATTTTAATATATAAGATATTTTATATATCTATCTTATATATTCTATTTTAATATATCTTATATTATTATATTCTTATAATATATATTCTTTTAATATATATATCTTATTTTCATCTCTTCTATATTCTTTTTACTATATATATATATTTTATAATATATCTATCTTTTATATTATTATCTATATATTCTCTATATATATATATATATATATATATATATATATATATATATGAAAACATTTTCATTATCTATAGCATGAATACATTTTCCAGCAAAGCATTGAAAAGGTATTTTCATATCAGCAGTATAAGTGTAGAGAGTGTACAGTGTGACATCAGTAACAGACTCACTCTGAGGTGTTCTTCCTGGAAGGGGTGCTCAGGGAATTCTGGGACCGGTACGTTCTTGTTTTCCACTTCTCCAAATAGCTTAACCACCATGGAGGTCAAGTCATCTAATGATTCTGTAGGTAAAGAGAACGAACGCTGAAAACATTTATCGTTTAGCTAACATTTACTTTGTTAATAGACAACAAGTAGCTCATGCGTGCAAAGAAGACCATTGAAACTTAGTAGCATTTAACTTATAATACAAAGGATGCATCAATTCCCCTCTACTCCTGTTTCTGTGAGGTTTTCTTAATCCTTTGTTCCCCGTTGGGGCTTTATAATTAGAGTCACTGATCGATCGGTCACCGGTCCAAACCGGCCAGTTGTCAGCAGATCAGCCATGATGTGTCATGGTGATCAGTCTCATATATCAGATTTACAGACAGTAACATTGTGTCCTGAACGCAAGAGTGTATACATATACAGGACTGTCTCAGAAAATTAGAATATTGTGATAAAGTTCTTTATTTTCTGTAATGCAATTAAAAAAACAAAAATGTCATACATTCTGGATTCATTACAAATCAACTGAAATATTGCAAGCCTTTTATTATTTTAATATTGCTGATTATGGCTTACAGCTTAAGAAAACTCAAAAATCCTATCTCAAAAAATTAGAATAGTTCCTCAGACCAAGTAAAAAAAAAAGATTTATAACAGCAAAACAAAATCAAACATTTGAAAATGTCCATTAATGCACTCAGTACTTGGTTGGGAATCCTTTTGCACGGATTACTGCATCAATGCGGCGTGGCATGGAGGCAATCAGCCTGTGGTATTGCTGAGGTATTATGGATGCCCAGGATGCTTCAATAGCAGCCTTTAGCTCATTAGCATTGTTGGGTCTGGTGTCTTTCAGCTTCTTCTTCACAATACCCCACATATTCTCTATGGGGTTCAGGTCAGGGGAATTGGCAGGCCAATCGAGGACAGTAATGCCATGGTCAGTACACCAGTTACTGGTGGTTTTGGCACTGTGGGCAGGTGCCAGATCATGCTGGAAAATGAATTCCTCATCTCCATAGAGCTTTTCAGCAGACGGAAGCATGTAGTGCTCTAAAATCTCTTGGTACACAGCTGCATTTACTCTGGGCTTGATGAAACACAGTGGACCAACACCAGCAGCTGACATGGCTCCCCAAACCATCGCTGACTGTGGGAACTTCACACTGGATTTCAAGCAACTTGGATTTTGCTCCTCTCCAGCCTTTCTCCAGACTCTGGCGCCTTGACTTCCAAATGAAATACAAAACTTGCTTTCGTCTGAAAAGAGGACTTTGGACCACTCTGCAACTGTCCAGTGCTTCTTTTCCATAGCCCAAGTCAGACGCTTCTTCCGTTGTCTTGAGTTCAGAAGTGGCTTGACCATGGGAATACGGCTATTGTAGCCCATTTCCCGGACACGTCTGTGAACAGTGGCTTTTGATACCTGGACTCCAGCTTCAGTCCACTGTCTTTGAAGCTCCCCCAAATTCTGGAAGCGACTCTTCTTCACAATGCTGTTAAGGCTGCGGTCATCTCTCTTGGTTGTGCAGCGTTTCCTGCCACATTTCCCCCTTCCAACAGACTTTTTGTGGATGTGCTTTGAAACTGCACTCTGTGAACAGCTTGCTCTTTGAGACATTTCTTTTTGTGTCTTACCCTCCTGATGGAGGGTGTCAATGATGGTCCTCTGGACAGCAGTCAGATCAGCAGTCTTCCCCATACTTGTGATTTAGTTTACTGAACCAAGATGAGTGTTTTTCAAGGCTCAGGAAACCCTTGCAGGTGTTTCGAGTTAATTAGACGATTCAAGTGATTCGTTGAACACCCTACTAGTATACTTTTTCATGATATTCTAATATTTAGAGATAGGATATTTGAGTTTTCTTAAGCTGTATGCCATAATCAGCAATATTAAAATAATAAAAGGCTTGCAATATTTCAGTTGATTTGTAATGAATCCAGAATGCATGACATTTGTTTTTTTAAATTGCATTACAGAAAATAAAGAACTTTATCACAATATTCTAATTTTCTGAGACAGTCCTGTATATGTCTGGGTATGTATATTCATCGGCATCCATTATTTTGAACTGAAGTGACTTTATGCGTGTGCTTTTTGTGAGTCTGTCATATAATTAATACTCCTCAGTGACCAGGCCTTACACATATAATGCTTAGTTTCATTACTATTATTCACCGTTGTATTATGCCGATTGTATGACTACATCTCTGAGGTTCTAAATAAATATCACAAAAATAGAAAAGAAGGACGACTCTTTGACTAAGCTCATCCAGTAAAATCATAAACCGACTATCAATAAGTATTTAAGGTTAAGTAATAATCACATATTTATTTGAAGGAAGCTCATTTGACATTCAGCAGTTGACTAACAGAGCCATTAAATCATGCGATGATGTTCTTGTAAGCGCTTCTATCAAACTGCCCCTCTTACAATTCAGAGGATAGTTTTGCTAAATGTCCTTTTCAGCTGGTAAAGATCAGACCAGTGACTCTTTAGGTCTGCCTTCACATGTTAGAACTGGCTCTGATTAAAGCTCATTAGAGAAGCATCAACTTGAAATTAAAACAGGCATCAATAAATCATTGTTGTGGTTATTGTAATGACCATAACAAACTATTCAACTCTGCAATATCAGCTTTTGTTTATTGGGAAATGTATCCTTCAACACAAAGACTGCTGTAGGTTGCAAAACAGGAAGCGGGTGCTGTCGTTTTACTACAAAGGAAGCCGAGGTTTTCAAAGTTTCTCACAATTAGAGGATTACACTGAAACTAGTAGGCCAATGGGAAGATATTTTAGAAAATGAGTGAAACACCGGCAGGCAAAGCTTAAGAGAACACAAACATGCAAAATAAGAAAGAGGTGTAGGGCATCGGGTGTATGGACTAACAAAGCTACTCCTCTTGACAATGGTCTCCTTTGTTTTTGGCAATTATACCCAGATAGAGCATCACAATTGATTTGACAATTGCTGTATAATAACTTTATACATATATGACTTGCTTTGTTTGTTCCTCTTTGTTGTCTTGAGTAACAAGGGTGTGAGGTTATTACAACATTTAAACATGATGTGTGTGAGAAGTTAACCCTTACCTCTTCCCAACACGCACAGTCCCATGAGGTTGGATGAGTAATATGTAGAATGAAACTTCAGGAGCTCCTGACGGATGTCAATTCCTTCTTTAGACGGCCGGGGTCTCAAGGGTCAATTTGTTACCTGAAGTAGAAATAATACTTGGATGGTAAATATTTGTTTTTCTTCTCCATGACAATCGTAATGATTAATCTTTGCCGTCTATAAACAGATAATAATCACTGCACAGGTTTCTCTTTGCAGACTACAAAAGATTCACACAGAAGAAATGTCCGCATTGTCTTCTTGAGAACTGCATAAATATTCAGAGCATTAAAATAGAACACTTGTGAATGTGACTCATTCAATCTGATCACATAATAACTTTATGATGACAGTGACAGGACCGTAGCCTGTCAGGTACATAAACCTGCTGCTTGCCTGCCACCTGTGAATTAACCATATATATTTTTTAATTTGGAGGCAGAGAGAGAAAGAAAAGCAACAATGAGGACATGACTTTCAGGCCCATCTGATCATATTCTATTCTTACCTGAAATAAACATTATATAAAAAAGGTGGCCATTTTGAGCTGCTCCATGTCACTGCATTCACTGACCCAGAGAGTAACCTCCCTTCATACTACGACATTTTTAAAAAGGGATAGTTTGGATGTTTTCAAGAGGAGGTGTATAGGGTACCTATCCATCGTCAGTGGATAGGGGTCGTCATGAAACAGACAGGAATAGCAGCGCGAAAGCAAAGAAACGTACTGCGGTGGACGAGGATGTCAGCCGAAGTATTTTAGCCACCTAGAACAATGGAGTCTGGGGGCTTTGATGAAAGCAGGTGAGCGAGAGATAACAGCTTCAGTTCCCCGTAGGAAGATGTCTGATCCTAAAGCGGTGAAAATGCTTTAAATATAAACCAATATTGATTTTATTTGGTGGCTAAAATAAGTTTTGCCGCAGTCCTCGTCCATAGCAGTACATTGCTGAGCTTCCATGCTGGTACTCCTCCAAAATGGGGCCCATTCGATATCTCCTGTAGATGAGACTATAGACAAGTACCTCATACAACCGCACTTCAAAACATCCAAACTATCCCTTTAATGTCTGTTCAGTGAATCTTAATGGGTATGTGGATTAGGAGGCATTTAAAAAGCTGTAGCATGTGTGCAGAAGTAGTGGCAACTGAAGAATGTATACCTGTTCCAAATTTACTGAAGGGGTGGTTAGGGTTGCCAGTGGCCTTCTCTAACTGGAACAGCCTCCAGGCATCATTCATCAGGTTCTTCTCGTGCTCAGAATCCACAGCATTCACCTCCCGGTCCTTACAGCTCTCGTCAAACAGTGGGCACAGGAAGAACTGGGCAAACCTAGAGATTGTAAAAGGACAGTAAAAAGGGAAGATTAAAAAGTATAATTTCAGAAGCATAATAATATTAGCATTATAATATTAGGCTGTATACTTCTTCAAGTTGAAAGATGTGCTCTTTCAGCAGTAGCCTAATGCTGTTTCGGGTTAAATATGGAGGACCATTTGTAGACACGGAAAAGAACATGAAGACATGATTAAAACCCATTTGCACGAGGACAAAGTGAGAGCAGCTGCCAAGCAAATGAGGAAACCGAAGCACACACTAATATTTGAATGTTTTTAAAGCTACGTCCCAGGTCAGCTTTTGCCAATTTATTTCACAGCAGCTGGTTGTTAAGATCAATAAAAAGTTCTTGCAAAACAATAACAACATGACCCTTGGTACTGAAATGTGTTTTTATTATGAGGCTCTTGCAGCGGTTTCTTTAGTAAAATGCATTAAAACCTGCAGGCGGAATCACAAAGAATGGATTGCTGCCGCTGATAGCTCCATGATTTGTGCATCACTTGTAACCGCTATCTGCCACATCTCAAGGTTGTTTTATGCGTGATTGCAATAATCCATGAGGCAAAGTATAAATGTTTCCTTTGTGAAAAGAACCCAGTAGGCAGAAAAATAGCAGAGAGGAAAAGAAGGGAGGAGGTCTAAAGAAAAATATAATTCAATGCTGCCATGATCACTTGGAAGTCTGGGCGAGACGCAGCTTATGGATGTGCTTCAGTTACCACAGACTCTCTGAAGACGCTAATAATTTCACTGCAACTGTGTGTGGCTATTAGCGCTGATCTTTGGGAATTGGACTGTTCTTGAAATGAAGCTCATTTGCATAGAAAGGGGGCAGTTCTGTGCCAAATGTGTGCAAATTTCCTCATTTAAAATATGTGAAAATAGGACACTGGCACAGAAACACGATTTGCTTGACAGCGCAGTAAAGGGGACATTTCACCCTTTGCAGGTGCTTTGAGAATTACACGGTTTCTCTTTGTCTTATTTGTGCAGGTTTAGTGGCAAAAAACAGTGCAATCCTTTTGTGAATTCGCCCCTCAGTCTTTAGCTCAAAACTAAAGGGTGGATATAGAAAAAAAACAACTAAATGTATTCAAATTGAATTTAATAAATTTGCCTAGAAAATAAATTAAGTTATCCTGATTTTTATAGCAATGGTATGAATAAAATAATAGGGCCAGGTAAAGACACATCAATTATTTCAGACACAATGCTCTTCTATTTTCAAAGAGGCACCATCATCAATATTTCAACATACTCTCCACTATCCTTTATTACAACTACAGTCTAGACGGCCTTTACAATTCTCTGGCGCAGGGGAACAATTATCTTATCACACATAAACAGGTGCTTGATAGACCATCATTAATTTATAAGTAGGTGAGCTTATCCCAATAGGTTAAATTTTGAATATGCCAGACTGTCCTAGCCAAACTATTACAGCGGACACGTGAGCACATACCCCTGCAAAGCTAAGGACATCAGTCTCACCCTGTGCCTGAGCTTTCTAGCCTGAGTGGTTGGTAGGAACTATGCTAATGTTACAGAAGAGAGCACAATGAAGTTGGGTCTGGTAACCAAAGGAGGACAGTGAACAACCTCACAGCTCACTTGGACTCCCAAGAGAAAATGTGTATACTACTGATAAATAAACAAGCACTTAGGCTGAGAGATGACATCTGTCCTAATTGGATTAAAGTATATGCAGACTATAAAAAGACTTTGATTTGTCTGGCTGTCTTTATCTAGTACTAAAGGTTATATACACAGCAATTACAGCATTAATAAAGCAGCAAACAAATATTTGCCATGTAAAGATATAGTGGAGTAATGTGTACCCGAGAAGAGAATGAAGTCACTCTCCCTCTGTGGGTTGTAATCTGAGCTTCTCTGTACTTTGTTTACATGGCAGGTCTGGCCGGGCATGCATGTTAGTGCATGTTAGTCCTTGTGTTTGTGTCCCACTGGGTAGCTAATGGCCACTGCTCTGCACCCACACGCCCCAGTGTTCTTGCACAACGTCCACCCTCTGGTTCCCCTCAGGTCAACACCGTTAGCTCTGTCAGCACTGTTGTTTACGCTGCTCAAGCTGTTAGCACCATTAGCTGCTAGCCACCGGAGCAGCCATCGTCACATTGAGAATCGCATGCAGGCAATCCCTCAATCATAGACATGGTCTGAATTCCGAAACAAAGAACCTTGAATGTCAGGTTTGCTAAACATAACTAACATTTGTCATACAAGGCTGCCAAAGTCCACACAAATGAGCACTGCTAAGCACACTGAAAAAACAGGACAGGGCTAAGATGTATATGAGCTATATTAGAGAAATTACTTTTTGTACATGGCAAAATGAATCCCATCAAATGAACAGGAGGGTAGTACCTATCTAGTGCTCCTTCCAAGTGCTCATGAGACGCGTCAAAGTAATAGTTGGTATGCTCTCCACTGGTAAAGGCATTGGAACTGCCTGCATGCTCACTGAGGAACTGGCTGTACTCGTTCTCCTTGGGGTACTTCTTTGTTCCCAGGAACAGCATATGCTCACAGAAATGCGCCAAGCCCGAGATGTTCCCCGGGTCCGATAATGAACCTGGAAATGTAAGAAGAATGGCAACAGAAAATCAGTTGAACAAGCTGTAGTTCTCAGCTCATTGAAGTTCACAACATCTTGACTTTTCAGTGGATGCCATGGTTGACCATTCTGGAGAAGAACACAGAGTGGGAATAATCCTAAATGTGTAATGGCACAACAATGGCTAAATTAATGTAGACAGAGAATTACAATAACTTGTTAGTCAAGCAATGATTTGAATTAACATGTAGAAACAGTATCTTAAAAATTAGACTACAATAATTAAGAGCAACCCATGCCAAGATACCTGGCAAATAATATTAAACAAGTTACTGTGGTAGGCATGGTCACATTTTACCACACTTTCACCATCTCTGCAGGAGTCAGGGGGAAAATTTCATTGTCCACAAAAACGCTGTATCATCATCATCATCATCATTACCTCCTCCTGCAGCAAATGCAATATTGTGTTTACAGGTTTGTTAATGGCGACAGGAATACTGTGGATAACTGGTGACTTAAAAAAAAAAAAACACATGACCAGTATTGAGGTTGCTCTATGCATGTTACTATGGCAATCTGCAAAGTACGCCCCCCCCCCCATGCATTTTACAATAATGTGGAATAATTCCATAGCCTTTCATATTTTACATCACTTTTCCCAATTACTTTCCAAAACTGTGTGAGGAGGAAAGGAAATTAATTTGAAAATACATGACTACCTGGCAGGACAATAGTGATGAAACCTTTACCTATCTGGACATCCAAAGCAGCTGAGGATTTGTCTGTTGTTGGGTCACTGATGAGCATGGCCTTCAGGCCATTGGTAAACTCCAACCCCCTGTAAACCCGTTTGTCCTCGGGAGAGCGAATTATTTCACCAACCACCCTGTTCACAGCCAGGTCGGTCATTCTGAGTGGAAAGGATGACACCAGCCTGAAATGGAGAAAACCAAGTGTCAAAGTTAACTGCAGTTAGCCAAGGACTGGGTTCTGCAATTTTCTTATTCTGATGTAACCCCACATGGTGGCTTCGAGGGGGATTTCAGTACCGAGGACGAATATCGGCCACAACTCACTAAACAACCCTTCAGGGGTTTAACAGGTGCCCTAGTTTTGTCAATTGGACAGCAATAAAATGCACCAGGTAACATCAATATGAAAGCGGATGCTGTTGGTGATATTAGACCACCTTAGTAGTAGGAATGATTGAACTCATTTAACTAATTAACTCAAGACGGCGTAGTTATGAACAGCTCTGAAATACAAAACAACAACTCCGTTTGGGACTCGGATAAATATACTACTTGGATTTAACTGTACGGCTTGGATATAACAAAGTACAGTTAGCTAGACAAAAAGTTAGTAAAATCGTATTTCCAAAAAAATAAAGACTTTTAAAATTCACAATTTAATGTTAAGTGGTTGACTGAAAGCATGAATATAACTGCTTCGCCCAAAGTACAGCAGAGATTAGCTATCGTTACTCGCTAGAGGGCATACAATAAACCCCTCACATAAAGAAAACTAGCGTTAGCTTGCTAAATTAGCACCATAAACTCTAGAAAAGTTAGCTAGCATTCAAGTGGTGGTCGTGTTAGTTTGTCTAATGATGTTACCTTTAATTCCCGGTAGTTGTAAAATGTATTATAATTGATAAATTATACAGAAGCTACGCACACAAACCGTGTTTGGCTACCACCCTAAATAGCAACACAGCTAACAGTTTAATTCTTGCTAGGAGTCTTAACTTGGTCAACAAACCGGCTTTAGTTCGGCATCTAGCTAGCATACCGGTTGGTGAGAAAATAACGTAAGTATTTTTAACAAAAGGTTAGGATATTTGCCTGACAACACTTACCTAAAATCTTGGTTAAGACAGAAACCGCTGCCTGCTGAGTGGGGGTATCTTGTAAACTGGGCCGTTCGGTTAATGCACTTAAACATACTTTGCACCCATGAAAAACAAACCTTGGCTTTTACAGCGCCATATTTGAATAGGCAAAGGTAGTCGAACACAGAGCAGAGCGTAATTCAACATGGCATGTTGTCAATTCTGCAATGAATTCAGCGACACTTGTGATAACGACAGTGGCTATTAATTAGAGAGTTAAAATTACTGTCACGCGTCAAAATGTAGTATAGTTATGTTACTATGGTGTGTCATTGGTCCTGATATCGATTAGATAACCTGCGTGTAAATTCCCGTTTACGTTAAACGTATCAGATATATTTTCAAGCTACGTCATACGCCTTCTGTAGATTCAGAATTGTCAAAAAAGATATAGCAATATTACACTTTTTTAAATCCATTTTTATTGAAAACAATATCTGTACAGACAAACAAGGCATATTTACCCGTCTTAATATATGGTCTTAATCAAAGAAATACTCTGCCTCTGGTGGAGTAAAATGAAATACAAAAATATAAATCTGAAATTAATTTAAACATATCTAAAAAAAACTACTTTAAAGCTTTCTTGTCTTTAACAAGCTTCAATGACTTACTCAAGATATATAACTCATTCTTTCAATAGCTCAAACTGGGTTTAGTCTTAAAGTATCTACATGTATGTAAAATAACTTATAAATAACAAAAATAACAAAGCACCAGACATTGTGACATTTCTGTATTACTTTTTTTGTATTAGCTGATGTGTATCAGCTCATTTTAGTAGAGAAGGAAAGGAATAGAGTTGTGGTTATGTAGCCTCTGAATTTACTGTCAGCACACTCAGCCACTAGATGGCGCCAGATTCCTTCACTTATTCAATCACATTCACTATCTGTCACGTGATTGATCAGTCATCTCATTATTCACAGTGACATGTAACGCCGGAAAAATAACAGCTGTAACGTTCTTGTCTTTCTTTCTTTCTTTTTAATAATAGGACTAGACAAGACACACCCAGGTTATAATTTTAGGATCTTTTTGGAAAGGCTGTAGCAGGACCTTCCACCCACGTGCTAAAGTAGGCTACAAAGAGTTCAGGCCTTTAGGTTGTCTGACACTGTTTGGAGAGGCCTCAGTTATCTGTCACTGTGTTTGCTTTGAAATGGAGACTCATATCGAGAGGGACTCTCATGGGACTCACTTACTTGCTCCTCCTACTCTTCTAAATCCTTACCCAGCACTTCTGTAAATCAATCTGAACTGTACAGTGAGAGGGGTCAGACCGCCAGAGAACCTTAAGCAAGATGGAGGAATCCACCGGCAGATTAACCAAGAAAAAAGTTGTAGTGGTGGGTGGAGGGTTGGTAAGAAAACATTAATTTATTGTTGGCTTATCTCTTGTCTGTGCATATTGACCTTTACCAAGGCGACTGTCTTCTTTAAGTGGGCCAGTAAGTTTTTTATTGGATCAGGAGAAAAGGATACTCTTTTTGTTGGCTATATTGCAGATGTTCATTTGCATTTAACAGTGTGAAAAAAGAAATAGGAACTGAGGTTACAAAAGAGGATGTATATATGGATATGCAGCCAATAGTGTAAATATTGTTTAGTTAAGAGATCATTATTCCTGTATGACAGCGTAAAGCACAGTTATTGCACAGGTCTTAAAGTAATATTGTAATTTGTGATATTGGGCTATATAAATACAATTTGATTGATTGATTGATGTTAGCAAGATCAAACAACTGTTCTTATTCCCACTTCACCATTTAGGTTGGGGCACTGAATGCCTGCTTCTTTGCCAAAAGAGGCTTCGATGTGGAAGTCTTTGAAACTCGGGAAGGTAGTATTCAAAGAACACATTGTCACATCACTCCCCTCTCTAAGGAATATACCCACACATCAACATTACAATAATCCTGAACAGTGTAAACACAAAAAAATCATAGCATTTTCAACTGATAACCACAAATTCACAAAGGTAAGATTAACACTTGGTCTGATTTTGGTCAGATATCCGGCAAGCCAAAGTCGTGAAGGGAAGAAGCATCAACCTGGCTTTGTCTCACAGGGGCCGGCAAGCATTGAAGCATGTTGGGATGGAGGAGAAGGTAAGCTGATGAAACTGTTTACCTAATATAGTTGAAATGAGATAAGGTTCCTCTTAGGGCTGCAGGGGCCGAGCTTGACACTATCTTGCTTCTTTATTGGTTTAAAATAAGAAACAAATACTTGTGAAGACATCTCTTTTTACAGTGTAATTCCTCTTAAACCACACGTCATAGGCTGAAGTGGAGTCCAGCTGGTGGAAACCTTGGGTTTAGCCGGATTTCTAATAATGAAATATTTGCCGGGCCCCTGGGACTCTGTCCAGCCTGCTTTCTTTTGCTTGCTGTCCACTCAAGATGCTTCATTCTGGCATCTTGAGTTCAGCAGACCTTTTTGTTGGTCCACAGTCGCTACACTGAGCATGTTATGCACGCTTGAGAACTCTGCATCAGACCCATTCCTTATTACACTTGCATGACTTTTCAGCATGACAAAACAAGGCTTGCTTTACAAAAGAAAAATGTCAGGGCAGATAGTGGGCGACCACATTTACTAGCTGGAATGTCCACAGCACGGTAGCCTGTTTAGGACACTTTTAAATTGAGACTGAAAACATGGATTTTTCTAATGCAAAGTATAACGCAATACAGAATTATTTATCCTACATGTCAATAAATGTAATTTAGAATTCGATCCCTCTGTATTAATATTTTTTTCCCTCAGATTGTCTCCAAGGGGATCCCCATGCATGCAAGAATGATCCATGCCCTAAGTGGGAAACAGTCTCCGATCCCTTATGGAAAGAAAGGCCAGGTAAGATGGCCATCGCTATAGTGTGTGAACATATATTTGATCATGCAACTGAAAAGAATAGCCAGCTACATCCTATTACAAGTGTTTGGTTGTTAGTAAACGTATTGTAAGAATTGCTTCATGGATTCTGAGTCAGTCTGCACATTAAATACTAAATGTGCATCTTGCGAGACCTCACAGTCGTCAGCACAGGCTGTGTGTTCAGAAGCACACACATACAGAAACTGCAACATGCTGGCACACACACAGGTATGTTCGCTGCAGTGACTCAAGGATGCACCAAATGATGACCAGTACAAGTGACAACTCGTGCAGTCTGACTAAAATAATGTCTGGTTAGTCATTCTGAATTCAGTTGTTTTTAATTACATGGTTAAATAAAAGCAGATATACCAGAAGTTCCTTTTGTGAAGTTGTAGTACTTTTAATTTTAATTATTTTAATACAGATTGTTTTCATTTCAGTTCATCCTGTCAGTAGACCGAGCCAATCTGAACAAAGAGCTGCTAACAGGTAAGAACATTAATAGTTTCTTTCTATTGCAGTGTTATCACTGCACACAATGTCATAGGATGTGTGCTGAAATAACTAAATTATAGCCTGTCTGAATAAGCACCTGAGTCACTTTTATGTAAAATGTACAACTAGGCCGGACCTACTAACACTTTCAACACGGCATGATTCTGAATTTAATGCATAAAGACAGCAGCAGCTCAAGGTGAAGCGTGTACAAAGAAGGATAGAAAGAGAGAGAGAGAAAATAAATAAATGAAATGCTTCTTTTAATGTGTCTGCCTTCTTACAGCACCGTAGTAACGCATAATAAACTATGGAACACAGCGAAAGAGGCAATTTGATGATTAACTATTTCCCCTTCACGCTTGCTGGTCCCGCTCTGCAGCAGGGTTATCCCAATTAAATTCAGGGTTAAACATTGCCATTGTGAAATCGGGCCAAAGTAAACAATGAAGTTTGAAATGTAAATATTAGTCATCCTGGGTTAGTTGAATCCTGGGTTTAGGTTAACCCTGGGTTAACAGTGTCTGCGAGAACAGGGGCTAAGTTATCCCAGGTCAACTCTGTGTATAAGTATAAGTGCAGTGTGAAAAGCCCATTAGTGTATTGAATTGAGCAACCATACCTTTTATTATAATGAATTAAACTTGTTTTTAATAGAATGTGTTGTTTCCTCTTTCAAATGTTACATTCTGTTGTATCACTTTAAAGCAGGGATGTGAAACTCAATCACAGAGAGGCCCACATTTAAAAACTGGGACTACGTCGAGGGCCAAACACAGTCCACATTTATTGAACGGGATAGACATATTGGATAAAGTGCAAAAAGATATGGAACATATTTAGGTAGGCTACGTTCTCCGAGTATGCACCTGTGTAAGAACCAGATGTTTGGAATCTTTTCTTAGCTGCCAGTTTAATGTTTGAGGTTCTGTGGAAACCCTCAGTGAGTGAAGGTGAGCATCAGTGAGGCTCCTGTGTGGGTTTTGGGCAGCTCGGTTTGGAAAGCTCTCACTGCATCATACATGTCCGTGATCACACGGCCCTGAAGCTGGAGGTTTAACAGTGAGATGCTTCGTTATGTCGCACTAAAAGTTCGACTGTGTCTCTCCTGTCCTTCTTAATTCCACAATGATTTTTTTTTCTACATGGCTGACTCAGCACTACAGTGGACAAGGTTAAAGCAGCTGACCTTGACTTTGCCATTAACTGCCCTAGTGCCAAGGAACACAAAAAATGAACACATCCCTGCTGCTGAGAATACCATGGTGACAGAAACAGTGCTACACGGTGCTGAGGGAGGACTTTGTGATTTTGAGAGATAGAACCTGTTCAGATGGGCAAATAATGGCACGCCCACCACCTCAGTGCACTCTCATCAATCACTTGCACTGGGTGGAGTTTGGATATTACATTTGCATTGACGATGAAAGATTTTATAATGAGTTCAGCATGGAGTATTTTCCGACCCATTAAAAATCAATGTGAATCTGCATTAAAATACAACACGTAATATGATACAGGATGTAGCCTTTATGAAAGGAGTGCAAGGGTTCATTCTTGACTTTGGGAGCGCATACATTTACCTTTTATACAGTTTGAAGCCACATTTTTACAATACACGTTTTGAACTATATATTTTAACTAGATGAAGGATTTTAGTCAAATGTCTGGATCTTAAGCTGTCAGAGAAACAAGCTGGGCAAATGTTATGGGTGAGCTCGCAGCCCCTCCGCAACACCCCCCCAACTGGGAAAACTCGTTCGATTCAGTGTTTTTACCGGTTTTATTCACCTGGTCAGTGTGTTCGGGAGAGGACGAGGAGTGAGAAGCTGACTACATTGACGGCGATGGAAGACAACAACTCCCATCATCCCACACTACGTCACGACGTCACCAAACTTCTTCTTTTGTTAATGTTTTGATTGAGAGCCCCCTAGTGGCAGAAAATATCACATTGTGCTCTCAGTTTGTCGGGACTTTCTGACTGTACAGCAAGTCTGTTTCAGTTAAATAAAGTTGACTCGTTTTAACTTGATAAGAAGTGTATCACAATAGATTTGGGAGCTAACATCACTCTGCACTTTGTTTGTTTTCCAATTTAGGACAAGACATTTACCTGTACCCTTTTCATGCCCTTTGACGAGTTTGAGAAGATCAACACAGGAGATGAAGTCATTGAGTTTTTCCAGAAATATTTCCCTGACACCATACCACTAATTGGAGTGTAAGTGTAGGGAAAAAAGAGAAAAGAGGAAGTCGGAGAGAGACGGATCTAATAGGGAGAGGATAGGAGAGAGAGGGTATATAGAGAGAGAGAGAGCGAGAGGGGTAGAGAGAGAGAGATAGACTGAGGGAGATAGAGGAGAGAGAGCAGAGGGGAGAGAGAAAGAGAGAAGGAGAAGGGAAGAGAAAGAGAAAAGGGAGAGATAGGAGAGAAAAGAGAGAGAGAGAAGAGAAGAGCAGCTAGCGAGTATAGAGTAGAAGCGGGAGAGAGACAGATAAAAAGAGCGAGAAATCTAGAGAGAGAAAGAGGAAAAAAAGAGAGAGAAGAATCTGGAGGAGAGGAGGAGAGGATAAAGGAAGAGAGAGAGGGAGAGAAACAGAAGAGAGAGGAGCGGGAGAGAGAAGGAGGATGAGACAGAGAAAGCGAGAGAGGAGATGCGAAGAAGAGACGAGAGGAGTTCTCTCGAAACACTTCTTCCCCTCTATCTCTGTCTCCTCTGATTTCGCTCTCTTCGTCTTAGCTAGATCGCTCTCCTCCTCTATCCTCCTCTCTTATCTAGCCATATCAATCTCTCCCATCCTCTCTCTCTCTGCCTCTCGTCTTCTCCGCCTCCCTATCTCTCTTCTTTCTCTCCACTCCCTCTTCTCTACTCTCTCTCTCTCTCCTCTCTCTCTATCGCCCTCTCTCTCTCTATCTCTCTCGCTCTCTCTCTCTCTCTCTCTCTCTCAAAAATGAATAGCTCCAAATGAGTTTGTAATTGTTTTATTTCTATTTGTGCCTTGCAGTGATGCTCTCAAGACGGATTATTTCCGATTGCCTGGGCAGGCCATGGTGTCTGTTAAGTGCTCCCCATATCACATTGGAGACAAATGTGTCCTCATGGGCGATGCTGCCCACGCAGTGGTGCCTTTCTACGGGCAGGGGATGAATGCTGTGAGTAACATTAAATGGAGAAGAAAAGGCAGAAATAATTAAATCGAGACTCATTTGTCCATTCATGATTTATAGGGTTTTGAGGACTGCATTGTCTTTAATGAAATAATGGATCAGCTCAATGAGGATTTCAGTAAGTATTTCTTCAATGAACAAAGCTTAAATGAGGCCGAGCATGAGCTGATATTTCATAAGAAATATTATCCGTTTTCTTTTGTGCATTCGCCTAGGTGCTGTACTGGCTGAGTATACCAGAGTGCGAGTTCCAGACGATCACGCGATTGCAGACCTGGCCATGTACAACTACGTTGAAGTAATGCATATTTATTTAATATGTCTAGTTGAACCAAAATGGTATAATTGTGGACCGGTAAATCAAAACACAGAGCTGAAAGAAGCTATGAAAATCTGTAGAGCTGAGTAGGTGTTAATTCTCTGTGGGTTCATTACCACAAGTGGTATAAAATATCAATTATAGCCACTTAAAGTACATTTTTAATGCAATACTTTACTTGTAATGGAGTATTTTTAGAATGTGGTATTTTAGAATGTGGTATTGTTACTTTGCCTTAAGTAAAGGATCTCAATACTTCTTCCACTGCAAGTCACTAATCTACAAAGGCCACCTTTCCTTCATAGGGGCAAGACAGACAGACTTTATAGTTCTTTAGCTTCTTTTTGTTGTTGTTTTGTGTCTCTTTGTAGTCATGTTGTGTCTCTGTGGTTGTTTTGGCCCTTTTCATACCTGTTGTGATTCTCTTTGTCTCTCTCTGCAGCTGTTTTGGTCTCTTTGTAGTCTTTTTGTGTCTCTTTGTAGTCGTTGTAAGTTTCTTTGGGGTCCTTTTGAGTCTCTTGCTCTTTGGTACGTGTCTCTTTGAGTGACATTTTGTAGGTTCAGGCCTGGGGGGGCCCTGACACTCTGGGCCCCTGTGCCTGGTAGGCCCGTTCAGTAATCCATCCATGACCATTCACAATCAGAAGAAAGTCAGTTTGGGTATATGGATATTTACATCTGACAGGTGCTAAGCTCCCACACCATCTGTCCATTAAAATTTCTGCACTCAAAGAGACAGTAATTGGTCTCAGCACTGCAGCACTTTGTGTTAGCTTAATCCTCCATTACTGCAGAGTAGATGAGACCATCTGGAGTTTAAGGACATTACAATACGAAGGACAGGTGGTTCACTTCACTAAACACTTTTTTTGTCTTGTAGATGCGAGCCCATGTCAACAGCAAATGGTTCCTTTTCAGAAAACATGTTGATAACTTCCTCCACTTCCTCCTGCCACATACAATAATTCCACTTTACACAATGGTAAGTGTCCTAATGACCAGAATGGTCACTGACCCATTGCGGGGTGTACCACATCAAACTATATCATTTGCTGCCCTTCTCTTTCTCCAGGTCACTTTCACTAGGACAAGGTACCATGAAGCCGTGGACCGCTGGCATTGGCAAGACAAAGTAAAGACACTTTCATTTCATCTTTCCTGCATACAATTTATTTTGGGGGAGTTATTTCATACCTTTGATCATTTGAGTTTTGTATTTGGTGACTCTGTCACAGTTTTATCAGCACTGAGCATGAAAAGCTGGTTTGAGTAAATCCCTTTTCAGAAACATTTATTCACAAACGCATAGCTTTGCAGCACAAAGAACTTTTCTGATTTGTGTTGTTTGGCTGTAATGAGACGGTTAGTCCATGTTACTGTGTTGAACTGTCCCATGTGACCTGCGCTGATATCTTATACAATAATGGCCCACTGTCAGAAGGACAGCGGGGATAATCACAGCCTCATTATTAAGACCGTTTAGACTCGGCAGGATGTCTGGTCCAAAGGGCAACATAACAGATGTGGGGGGAGAACAATTGATATATGAAGCAACACATACAGTAAATAATAAGAATAATTAGATATTGACATGGAAAAATAGAGGTCTGCCGCAGCTGTATGTATTGCAGGACAAAGTACAAGGCATTATACTTATTTACAAACAACAAAAAAGACAGCATGTTATAATACCACACATTATCATACATAAATAGTTTTTATAAGTCTGATGTCTGTGATCTAACTTCTTGAGAACATGCTCCTGGTGTGGCTCTACAGAAGTCAGCTGGTCCATACTGAACAATCTCAACTATTGGACAGATTGCCTTGAAATTTTATACAGACATTAATGGATGAATTTAAATCACTTATCATTGTAGAATTAGGTCAAAGTTTGAATACAGTTAACTACCAAACACCAAAAACTAATGGCATTCCCATACTTGTATTTTGTGTTAACAGGAATTTCTTTATCATAAATGCTAAAATCTTAAAAAACTAAGATCTATTAACCCCAGTAAATATCCATTTATTCTTAGAAACTTTATATTTTACATGTTCAGCTTTGCACTGAATAAAAGATTGCATAGGTTACACCAGCAATTAATTGAGATTAATGTACTAATACTAATGTCAAACATTATTATATGTCAGTGAATTTCTAAATTAAAAACAAACAAACACGGGACCAATATAATAAGCCAAAGACATAATAATAATAATAATAATAATAATAATAATAATAATAATAATGATAATAATAATAATAATAATAATAATAATAATAATAATACATTAGATTTGTATAGCGCTTTTCTAGAAACTCAAAGACGCTTGAGACTTTTGGGTGACTGATGTTCCTCAAAATGGAATGCATGAACAAAGCCTCATGTGAAGGTGTGAGGAATTAAAACGTTTTTCTGCATAAAACTGAATTCTAGTCAATTAAGATTTTTTTATAAATGTATTTTTCACAGGTGATAAACCGTGGCCTGCTGGTCAGTGCTACAGGAGCTGTTTTGGGAGGTTCCTACCTGCTTATTAAAAATCCTCCTGATATCAACAAGCTCATCATTCCTGCTGGGAAAATGTGGGACAGGCTCGTTGCCCTGTTGACCTCCTGAGCACTGATTCTGATCTGACAGACAACTGCAGGATCCACATTTTAATCAGAGTTTGATGGAATTGTCTAATAACCAATGAAGGCTCTGCCTGCCTGGCAAATGAATGCCAGTTAATAATGACTGTCCTAACCTAAGTAATACTAGTCATAATGATTCATAATAAGATTTTATAACATTTAATCGCTGTTAACCTGATAATGGTTTGACTGGAGGAGCTCAGATTGTTTGATTATTTCCATGACAGAATGTCAGTATTAAACTCACAGACAGGGGACAAGGTACATGCTGTATGAGTTTATATAAATGCTTTTACATGAATTGCTAATAAATGTTGCCTCCGCTCATATTCCTTGTGTGTTCCTCCTTGTGTGCACCTGATGAATGTACGTCCAATATTCCCACGCTATCTTTTAGCCCTGATTTTGGTTGCCATGAGCTCCGAAGAAAAATATGTGGCTCTTTGGCTGCTACATGCTCTACTACGTTCACCAGCTAGTTGCTAACAGTGCTGTTTTGTGCTCAGCAGGTATTGTATTGTAGCGACTTTTCTCTGGTAACAGTGGTCTGCTGCGGCTGAAAGCAACTCTAGGAAAGTGGTGAGAGGGATCCAGAACAGTAAAATTGTGGTTCGAACATCTAAACAGTGAGCTAAAACTCACTATAAAGCTCCGTAAAGTCGAGGGAAGCTGCTGGTTTAGTTTTTTTGTAAATGTATTTGACCAGTATATTCCCATTGAGATGTAAAATATTGTCTGTGCAACAGTTTCATATAAAAGCACAAACAACACACTTAAAACAAAACCGCAAAAAGTAAAAAACCACCAATTGTAAGTTCATCACTACAAGTGATTCCTTACACATTGTCACATTGTTTTAACAGTATTATTTCAAACATTGTTATCATAAAATATTGCTTTAAAGAAATTGTTTGTATTTTGGGAATGCTTATGAGTGAGTGGATGTTGTTTTTATATTCAGTTAAAGATCCCCTCCACTCTAAAATGTATTTGTATATGTACATGTCTGACCTTGACTATACTGACTTCTGCAATGTTTGAGAGCTGTTTTCACATTTCTCTACGGAAGGGGGAGATTTCTGCACTTCCCTAAAATCTAAGATTCAAACGTACCATGCACAAGCTGGATGGGGTACGTCACAAATTTGAATAATTTCTGTCTAATACGCACACAACAACACACATTGACTGGGAAAACAGTCTTTAACGCTACACTGGCAAAGAAAGCTGAACCTCCAGCGCAGAGCGGACTTGTCTGTACAAAGAGGAGAGTTAGCATTAGCATAGTGAACGTTCTGAAAGCAAACATAGTAGAGGGTGCGGTTTTTGGATGTAAACCTGACTCTGGATCTTTCTTCCATATCTACGATAAAATCCTACCAGATATTATTGTATGTTTCACAACATCTCTGTCAGCCACTGCCAGTTACAAGCTAACAAGCTTACGAACAACATAAACAAATAAAAGATGCTAACTACACTTAGCATTCTGATTCGTCTGCCAGACACCTTATCTCCATATCGGCAATAATGCACACTGCTCAACCTAGCATGAGTGGTGGTGGGCAGGGCAAGGCCAGAGCCACCATTTGGCGTGAGGGAGAAAGAGTAGATGTGCTTCCAGGCCCTTTTCAGAGGTTTACTTTTTATGTGGGTAAACAAAATATTAATCATAGTAGAGTATTTTTACATACTTTAAAACGTGCCTGGAGGTGGTCTTTGAAGCTAAGACTGCTAATCTTGAGAAGCTAGTAAGAGTACAAAGGATTTTGAAAGTATCCAACTGTATCCAGCCAAATATTGCCAACCCTTTTCCAGAGTCTTGAAGCAGATTTGCGCTGCTCCTGGTAACCAGTGAAGGGAGCGGAGGAGCAGTGTAGTGTTGGAGAACTTGGGTAGGTTAAAGACCTGTCGGGCTGCAGCATTCTGGATGAGCTGAAGAGGTCAGATGGCGCATGTAGGCAGTCCAGCCAGGAGGGAGTTGCAGTAGTCAAGGCGGGAGATGACTAGAGTCTGGACCAGAACCTGTGTCGCTTTTTGGGTTGGCAGGGAGAGAGCAGAGCCCGAGCCTCCCAGTTCTTGGAGGGTGTAAAGGAGGATCTGGTGGTTCACTGTGTCAAACTCAGCAGAAAGGTCCAGAAGGATGACAACAGAGGAGAGGGAGGCTGCTCTAGCAGTGTGAAGTTCCTCAGTAACAGCGAGGGGGCAGTCTCAGTTGAGTGACCTGCCTTGAAGCCAGATTGGTGAGGATCAAGAAGGTTGTTCTGGTGAAGGTAAGATGAGAGTTGATTGAAGACCGTATGCTCAAGTGTTTTGGAAAGAAATACAAGAAAAAAGACAGGTCTGTAGTTCATTTCTGAAGAGTCAAGTGTGGGTTTCTTTAGGAGAGGGTTCACTCTTGCCTCTTTAAGAGTGTTTGGAAAGCAACCAGTTGTTCAGGAAGTGTTGATGAGATGGGTGAGAAAAGGAAGGTCAGGAGCAATAGACTGGAGGAGGTGAGAGGGGATAGGGTCCCGAGGGCAGGTGGTAGGGCGGGCAGAGGTAACAAGGGTTAGAACTTTATTTGGAGAGATGGGGGAGAAAGAAGATAGAGTGGGGGGAAGTGATGTGGATAGTGAACAGTCGATGTCAGTCGGTAGGTTGGAAAATGAAGAGAGTATGTCATCTACTTTTTTTACGAAGTAGTTGACAAAGGGGTAGGAGGGAAGAAGGAGGTGGGGGGCTGGGGGGATCGAGGAGGGTGTAGAAAGATAGAAAATAGTTTTTTGGTGTTGGAAAAAGGGGATTTAATTTTAGATAAGAGAAAGAGGAGAGAAGAGATTGAAAGGCAAGAAAGTTGTCAGGGTGTTTTGATTTCAACCATTTTCTTTCAGCTGGCAGTTGGATGGTTTTATCAGCACATACCGTGTCATCCAAACAGGGAGCTGGAGGGGACCGGCAAACCTGCCACAAAGTGAGAGGACAGAGAGAGTTTAGAGAGGAGGACAGAGTAGAGAGGAGAGTGTCTGTGGCAGAACTGGCAAGCATGAGTGAGATGGAGTCAGATGAAGGGAGGGCTGAGAGGACAGCTGAGAGGACAGCTGAGAGGACAGCTGAGACAAGAGAGGAGGGGGAGAGGAAGCGAAGGTTACGGCGGAGAGGTACAGTGTTAGGGGAGTTAAGTGTGTTAGATTGGGAAAGGGTGAGAGATGAAGATATGAA
Organism: Cottoperca gobio; assembly: GCF_900634415.1. Lineage (NCBI taxonomy): Eukaryota > Metazoa > Chordata > Actinopteri > Perciformes > Bovichtidae > Cottoperca > Cottoperca gobio. Next base: position 4,400,537 of record NC_041369.1, on the reverse strand, counting down.
AAACAGAGTGGGTCGAGGTAGTGCAGTTTCTGGTGAAGGTGAGGTCAAGGTGGTTGCCAGCTTTGTGAGTAGGACGGACACAGTGAGAGAGCAAAGGAGGATAGGAGAGATAATTAGTCTGTTGACTTCTCTGACTGGATGTTGAAGTCACCAAGAAGTACAAGCAGAAGGCCTCCAAAAAACTCCACCAAAGGACCCGGAGGACGGTAGAGAACAACAATATTTAATGTAACCAGCTTAGTTACAGTGACGGCATGACATTCAAAAGATGAAGGAGTGACGTCTGGCAATGTGTAGAGAGAAAAACTCCATTTGTGGGAGATCAGTGCCAGTGGCTCTGGGTGAGTGGGAGAAGGAGTAGGCTGTGGAGAGAGCAGCAGGAGTGGAAGTGTTATCTGGTGTGATCCAAGTCTCAGTGAGAGCAAGGAAGTCGAGGGATTGCTTGAAAGCGTAGCCCGACATGAACTCAGTGTTGCGAGTAGCTGACCTGCAGTTCCACAGGCCCCCTGTGACGAGGTGTTGGGTATGTGAGGTGCGGGTGGGATAGAAAAAAGCAGAGAGGTTACGGTGTTGTTGCGAGCATGTGTAGGGCCTGTAATATCTACGAGAGGATAGACGAACAGGAATGGGAAACATACACATTTGAATAAGGAGAGGAAACAGCAAGCAGAACGAGATATACGCAGATTACTGCGAGAGACTCCTTAGTCTTTGACCTCCTCAATGTATTCCTCAGTCTTCGATGAGGCTGCCGCTGGAGCTATCGCTCCAAACAAATGCAGTTTCCTTACATTTGAGTTCAATACCATGGCCACCATTGTACCCCTGAGCAAGGTGGGAGACTGTCCCTGTAGTTAGTTCACTGTAAGTTGCTCTGGATAAGAGCGTCTGCTAAATTACCTGTAATCTAATGTAATAGGTCAAGGGTTCAATCCGTTTCATTCGAGCCAAAACAATTGGACGGACTTATTATAGTCCTGCGACAGCCATAAATACCGGATTATTGATTGCTGTCGGGATGTAAAGAGAATTTCAACAAATATAACAAAACATTTTGTTGACGAAGATTACCAACATAGCTTTGAAATAATAGCAAAAAAGTGTATTTTCTATAATGTCTAAAGATTCTTGCAACTAAACAGTATAAAAACACTCACTCATACATCTTCACTTAATAATGGTTTTATGAGCTATGGAAATCCATTCATCAAGTCTATTCATAGCTGACAGGCCAGGAGGTTATGAAAGGAGTGTCTCACTGGCGCATACTGAGGTCCCACTGTCAGCGCCTCTTATCTAATTACACTCCTGTAGTCCTCATACAAAGTGATTCACCAAATGTCATTTCACAGTGCCTGCTCTCGTCACACTGGAGATTAAGATTGAAAGGAGATATGGTACACAAGCTGGGTAGCTTAAAATAGGATCTCTTTATTCAATTCATACACAATGTTAGTTTGTGTATATGGCTAAGGAGCGAAGGCTTATTTTTCAGTTTTACACACTTACAGTTGGGTACCAACTAAGAAAATCTATCACATGTTGATCTATACTCAGGTCCATAACAACACTGGCGTCTAAAAACTCCACACATTTCTGCAGTTGTTACGTGTGGCATATTTGACACATAATTGTGGAGAGAAACATTTTACGAGTTAAGGACACCATTAAATCATCACAGCTGATGGTAGATGAGGATGTCACACTTTCATACTACCTGCTTAGACAAAACACTGTCAGGAAAGAATGAGCTAATTCATTAATTTAGCTGAGATCTTGGGCTGACAGTTGGATATTTACAATTAGTTGAATCAAGTCCATAACTGTTTGTAGCTGCAGAAATGTCCTGGGAGCTTAAGACAGGATTATTTTGGTTTGATTTACATGTTAGGTTCTAAGGCATACTGAGCGGTGGGGTGAGAAGTCCCATCCTTGTGGATCACAATGGCCTCACTTGAATGACATTAACCTCCGCGGGATCTCTAGACTTTGAGGTCACATCCAGGTGGTGGAAGTCATTGCTAGTGATGATGAAGACGATGGAGGAAGAACTAAAAGTCACCCTTTTCTTGGGTCGGTTCCTGCTTCCGCAGGCCCGGGACATGACGATCGGTCGAATGGGGCGCTGGACCGGAGCCAGGGGCTGCTCTTTGAGGCTATGCTGCAGCCACGAAAGCCGTGAGCACAGCAGCTGCAGCAAACAACGCCGGAACTGTCAGAAGATAGAGGAGAAGCAGAGGGTATGAAGATGAAAGAATAGTGTTTAACACAGGGATGAAATAGCACCCTTCCCTCACTCATTTGTCTGGATATCAGCCTCTGAGGATGCCATCAAACTACGAATGTAAGAGACAATACGGTCTTAGGGTTTATTTTGACCAAACCAGAGTAGCTGAATGTTGGAACAGTGAAAAAAAAGGGTAAATAATAGAATAATTATAATTTCATCACCCAGTTTAAACAGGGAGAACACTGTCCATGTTAAGGACACTTGGACTACGAGGCAGATTTTATTGTAATTTTGAAACAGATTTCTTACCACTTTTTAGATTCTTTGTCTCTAAAAAATACTTGTGGGCAATAAAATTCTGCACTATCTACTACTATTTTGAGTAAAAATCCTCCAACAAATACTAGTTTATTCTACAAATATAAGAATACTCCAGTTTTTTCTACTCAAACCACAAACTGGAGCAGCACAAGAGGAGAATAAATCAACACCCCTATTTGAGATGCCATTGATTTGCCCTATTAAATTCTTAATTCAGCTGTGGTCACTGGAGGGGGAAACAATTGACCGAACACACAGGAAGTAGCCAATCAGAACTCTCCAGCAAAACATTGACTGATATTTAAAGGTCTTTAGGTGGACCCAGAATAGATAAAGGTTCTGTACTGCAGTTTTCAAATATATTATTTACAGAACTTCAGGACTACCAACCTTTCTGCTCATGAACACGTAGATGAGGGGGTTGTATGCTGCACTGGACTTGGCAAAGAACGAGGGGATGATGGCCACAACGGGAGAGATGATGCTTTTTCTGCCGAATGCCTCCAACATGGACACAACAGCGTAGGGCGTCCAACACACCAGGAAGCAGGAGATCATCAGAAAAAACATAACGGCCACCTTCTTCTCGTACCGCAAGATCTTGATGATCTGAACCGTCTGGAGGGCCTGGATGGAGCGCAGCTACAAGAAACGGGAGAGAGAAAGATGCTATCATGAGGGGGGCATTGGCCTAACAATATGACAGGCTGACCAAATTTGTAACTAATTTGGAGTAAAGTTTGTGGTTTAACTGGACACTCCCCAGGTCTGACTATTTGAAAGTATATGCAGGTGAATAAGGGTGTGAGACAAGTAGTTTCTCAAAATGGTTTTAATGTCATTCCGAAGTAATCGTACATCGTTTGTTAAGAATGACATAAATCACTGGTTCCCAAACCGTTTGGCTCGTGACCCTTTATAGCCAACTTCTGCTTATGTGTTACTCCTCGTCATAGGCTGCACATGTCATTGAGCAGTAAGTAGATTTTAGTGTCCTGAAAAGGTAAAACTCTCCAGTATTATCATTACTTTGGTAGGAGTACTTTTTTATATATTCTTTCCTATCCTGTTAATGATCTTGCGACCCCTCCAATTTATTACTTCAGTTATTTATTTATTTTAGTGCAGCCGAATTCTACAATAAAAATGGAACAGTGGTTCCTTGAATTTGAACCTAAATGGAAAAGAGTCATACAGTCAATGAAGTGCTATATCTACCTGTTGTTTGCTCACATTAGCCATTAAGATACAGGTCATACCAGACCAAGTAAGGCTGTAGCAGAAAACAACCTCATCGTGTATGTATCAGTGAGCGTTCAATGCTTTAAATCTTTAATAAAAGCAGCTTGAGCAAAACGTGGAGACATGGTATTAAGAGTGTTTCTATTTCAGAACATACAACTGCCTATAAAGGTTCTCTATACAGCATCATTTCCATAATCTTGGTAACGTTGTAATACCTCAATAATAGACTTTTTAGAACCTTTTTTTAATCAGATGGAGGTTCCCTGAGAACAAAGCTCTATTTCAGTAGCGCCCTGATCACATTCACAAAGCTTCTATTTCTATTCAATATTTCACAAGGTCTGTTTTTATTTATGTTCTTCATCTTTTATGATCTGATTCCATTTCCAATCTACTGTTCTTCACCTTTTCAGACATCAGAGATTGTCTGGCTTTTCCAATGCAGGCCAACAGCTTTTTTATCAAGCCAAAAATACTCTGTTGGGTTCAGAATACTTCTCTTTGAAGATTTTCAGAGCATCTCGCAAAACACTATGACGTGTGATGGATCCTCCCAGGCATCTGAAGGGTTTTTGGTGCTCTCACACAAACGTCACTACAAGGTTTAGAATACACAAGGAAGTAAAATAGAGGCTGAACCAAACTGTGATGCCGACTGACATCTAATAATAATAATAATAATAATAATAATAATAAATTGTATGTGTAAAGCACTTTTCAAAGCTAAAAGCAATCTCAAGGCGCTATCTGTGTCTTTGATTAGAAGTGCATATTGTTTCTCAATTTCATGTTTGCTTTCATACTATCCTGTTCACTCTAAAGGCAATCTGCTGGATGGTACAAACAGATGAAGGTGATACAAGAACAAATGGATTGCAGAATCTTGTAGCTCCCCTAACCCTATCCTATCCTACCCTAACCTGAATTTCCCTCGGGATAAATAAAGTATCTATCCGTCCGTCCTATCTATCTATCTATCTATCTATCTATCTATCTATCTATCTATCCATCCATCCATCCATCCATCCATCCATCCATCCATCCATCCATCCATCCATCCATCCATCCATCCATCCATCCATCCATCCATCCATCCATCCATCCATCCATCCATCCATCCATCCATCCATCCATCCATCCATCCATCCATCCATCCATCCATCCATCCATCCATCCATCCATCCATCCATCCATCCATCCATCCATCCATCCATCCATCCATCCATCCATCCATCCATCCATCCATCCATCCATCCATCCATCCATCCATCCATCCATCCATCCATCCATCCATCCATCCATCCATCCATCCATCCATCCATCCATCCATCCATCCATCCATCCATCTATTTTCTGCAATAATCCAAAATCCAAAGGAAAAATCCCGTTTTGGCATACAAAAGTCTCTCTATTGATTAAATATGCTAACAACTGTACAGCATGTCTTACCATTTGCACTGTGTAGAGGATGTTCCCGTAGCAGTAGATCATGATGCCCACAGGTACAAAGAAACAGGCCAGGAGGAAGAGGAGGATGAAGGAGGCATCATTTGGGTCCTTAGATGCCCAGTCCAGGGAACAGCCCAGCTTGTGGATCTCCAGCGTGTAGCGATTCCACCCCAGAAGCGGAGCGCCCGTCCACACCAGGGAGTATAGCCAAATGTGGCCAATGGCCCGCCACGCCCAGGGAAAGTCCACCACCTGGGCGTGGACCACCCGGATGTAGCGCTCATAGGCCAGGGCTGCCAAAGTCATGATGGAAACTATGCCTGGTGGCAGAGGGTGAGAGACAGTCAAGCTGAATAATGCAGAGGACTGACTCACTGCAGGATCTGGGTCAGGGGCTAATCAGCATCTCTTTTGACCGAATGAGTTTCAACATTATATGTACAAACAGAATTCTGACCATCTTGTGCTGAACATCATGTTCAAGCATATTGTTGCATGTCCTTGAAAACTGACAGAAAGAGGCTCTTACCTAACCACACACACCTCTAAGAGCTGCATTGCACAGCTTCACTCAAAGTAGTTTGTTTTCAATGGTATGCATCTAATATTCAAATGTTTTTAGCTCTAATGTTTATCTGATGTATCAATCTTTCCCTGCATATCTGAGCCACAGTCATGGTATAGTATCTACAATTGATTCAATTGGTCAACAGCCATCACACACACCCTAGCATAACCCTTTGTACAGTATCTATCCAATGACATACTCTAATGACCTCCTGTCTCTGTCTGTAACTCATTCATCTCTTGATTCAACTCATTCATCTTTTTTTTCATGCCCTGGTCAATTATGAAGGTTTGGGAAATTTTGCTTCCATAGTTCTTTCAGATTAGGGAAAAGAAAATATCCAAAATAAATCTTTGGGTGTTTATTTTACTAACTTTTCTACTTGCATCTGTAGATTTCTCTAAAATTCACCAAAAGTTAGCATTAGGTAATCATTTGCATATTTAAACATAACAGTGTCTTAAAGCTGCAGTTGTTTTATTAAACTTTATTGCAAATGCCATTAGGAGCACTAGGAGGAAAAACATGTGTTATTCTCATAGTATCAGTCTCATGCACATCTGTCAGGATATAGTGACAGTTTGAGAACAATTTATTTTTAATATAAATTATAAATATAAATTTTAATATTTTAATTTTTTTTACAGAGGGGGTTATTAATATTTAATTCATAAAAAAAATTGCCTGAGGGTAGTTTTTCCTTATTTAAGGAGTGATACAAGGAATTCCCTCAATAAAAACATTTGACTCTATTGAATAAATGAAACAAACATTTTGAACCCGGCTTTATTCAATGTGTTCTGTTGTAGACATGTATGCAAATGAGCACATATTTAATTATATAATGCAACATTAGACTATTTAAACATTGTAAAACAGAAAAATATGTTCTTAATCTATGTAACCAACTGGGGAAGTTTCATGATGATACCTATTAGTTAAAGACAGACAGAATAGTATTTCAGTGCTAAAAATATATATAGATTATTTTTATCCTATTCACGTGTAGTATCCCCCCTGAACGGGAGTGACACAGTGTTAATGAACTGACACACAAATTACAAACAAACATATACAGGGACGTTTCAGGTTATACACTCAGCTGGGGCCACAGCTACCCAGCTAGGGTTACAGGAGCACGGAGGTGCATGGACAGAGCAGCCAGAGTTTATGCTGCAGCCCCTGTGGCCCGTGTGTGTGTCGGGCACACTGAAACCAGCCTCCTCTGAGTAATACATTTGATAAGGCGGAAAGATGAAGGCATGGTCATGTAAACAGGACTAGAGGTCACAGATAGAGCTATGGGATTTATATTTTTAGACTTTGATTGTTATATTACAGCCTGTGACAGCAGGAAGCCATATAATTGAGCTGATTTGATCAGGTGTAGGTGCTGGAAGCCAGGATGTTCATACCAAATCATGCCTTAGCTAACTGTATGGTTTTTCACATATTTAAATGTCTCACGGAGAAGATTGTCAGTTGCTGTACTGTGCTGTGAATGTGAAGGTAGGAGGAGGAGAGTCACTGTCACTGTGCTCTACTCAATGTCATTTCGATGAAGAAAAAAGATGTAAATGGATGTAAACACCTACTTTGCATACTTTTGATTTGAAAATCTGGAAACACTTTCTATACTATGTCTATAATGCATTGTTACTATATACTTATAAAGCATTATAATCTGCTTATAGCGCTGTATAATTATAGTTTTAAGCACTCATATGTATTAATAGCCCTAACCCTTCTAACAATAATTATAACAAATTTTAAAGCATTGTAAAATGACTTATAAGGTCAAGTATCATAATACTTCATACTTGACTATAATTCTTATAGTTATAATATATTATATTATTTTTATAATGCATTATAATCACTGTTATAGTGCATTATATCCACTGTTATAATGCATTATATCCACTGTTATAATGCATTATATTATATTCACTGTTATAATGCATTATATTATATTCACTGTTATAATGCATTATAATCACAGTTATAATGCATTATACTCAGTTATAATGCATTATATTATATTCACTGTTATAATGCATTATATTCACAGTTATAATGCATTATATTCTCTATTATAATGCATTATAATCACAGTTATAATGCATTATATTCTCTATGATAATGCATTATAAAACGGACATGTCAAATCAAGCAATCTGATTGGTTCTTAGCCGTGATATACGCTCATTTGTAGTTACTTTTCACAACAAGTCAGTATCCCTCCGCGTCTGAGAAAAAGCTACAACCGTTACAGCTGTTAAATTACGTCCGTTAAGAAACAAACTTACAAAGCTTTACTCTGGAGGAGTGGATCGATCCGTGCCTATCTCCAGAGAAAAAAGCCCCTAAAAGACGACATGCAGAGCTACGTGAAGAGCAGCTGTTAGTGTTGCTGCATAGCAACCACCTCGCACTATGTTTTGTGCAGAAGGCAACGGAGGGACTATTTTATTTTGAACATCATTATTTAATAATAAAAACTATTTAAATTGGAGTGTGTATTTTCCTTTCATATTGCCACTCTTGGTAACCGTTTTATAAAAGCAATAGCTCACTTCAGACTGTGATATATGGTCATTATATCACAGTTAAGGGGTTAACTGACGCCCCTTAACTGTGATATAATGACCATATATCTTAATTATATTATATTCACTGTTGTAATGCATTATATTCACTGTTATAATGCATTATAATCACTGTTATAGTGCATTATAATCACTGTTATAATGCATTATAATCACTGTTATAATGCACTATATTCACTGTTATAATGCATTATAATAACTGTTATAATGCATTATAATCACTGTTATAATGCACTATATTCACTGTTATAATGCATTATAATCACTGTTATACGCATTATAATCACTGTTATACGCATTATAATCACAGTTATAATGTATTATAATCACTGTTATACGCATTATAATCACTGTTATACGCATTATAATCACAGTTATAATGTATTATAATCACTGTTATAATGCATTATAATCACTGTTATACGCATTATAATCACAGTTATAATGTATTATAATCACTGTTATAGTGCATTATAATCACTGTTATAGTGCATTATAATCACTGTTATAGTGCATTATAATCAGTTATAATGCATTATATTCACCATTATAATGCATTATAATCACCGTTATAATGCATTATAATCACTGTTATACGCATTATAATCACTGTTATAGTGCATTATAATCACTGTTATAGTGCATTATAATCACTGTTATAGTGCATTATAATCACTGTTATACGCATTATAATCACTGTTATAGTGCATTATAATCACTGTTATAGTGCATTATAATCACCGTTATAATGCATTATAATCACTGTTATACGCATTATAATCACTGTTATAGTGCATTATAATCACTGTTATAGTGCATTATAATCACTGTTATAGTGCATTATAATCACTGTTATAGTGCATTATAATCACTGTTATAGTGCATTATAATCACCGTTATAATGCATTATAATCACTGTTATACGCATTATAATCACTGTTATAGTGCATTATAATCACCGTTATAATGCATTATAATCACTGTTATACGCATTATAATCACTGTTATAGTGCATTATAATCACTGTTATAGTGCATTATAATCAGTTATAATGCATTATATTCACCATTATAATGCATTATAATCACTGTTATAGTGAATTATAATCACTGTTATAGTGCATTATAATCACAGTTATAGTGCATTATAATCACTGTTATAGTGCATTATAATCACTGTTATAATGCATTATAATCAGTTATAATGCATTATATTCACCATTATAATGCATTATAATCACTGTTATAGTGAATTATAATCACTGTTATAGTGCATTATAATCACTGTTATAGTGCATTATAATCACAGTTATAGTGCATTATAATCACTGTTATAATGCATTATAATTACTGTTATAGTGCATTATAATCACTGTTATAATGCATTATAATCACAGTTATAATGCATTATATTCACTATAATAGTAAGTAATAATACAGTGCTATAAACAGATTATATTGCATTATAAGTATTTTAGTCAAAGTCAGTGTTGCAGTGTTGCTAACTGTGGTGCCACATGGCATGACAGAGGCAGGCAAACGTGTTCTTTAGATCATGTGCAAAGAAGCCAATGTCAATGAAAGGACAATAAAGCGATAGAAGAGGGCTCTAATGAGCTCATTATCACCTCCCTGAGCTGCAATCCCTACAGAGTGGGACCTCTGAGTTTTCATTCACACTTTGCTGCTGAATGCAGTTGTGCTGGTAATACATGTTACAGTAAACTGGAAGCTGTGGGGTTATGTAGGTGACAGAAACATTCTTCTGCATAAAGCAATGACCATATGCTGATTCAACATAATAAACACGTAATGTCAGAGATACTTGTATTTAATTGGAATGGATTCAAGGCCATTAGATGTTACTGCAGCTCATCAAGAGGAAATACAGAATACTAAAAGTAAATAAAATACTAAAGGTCAACTGTTTTTGACCTGATCTGTATTTTAACCATCCACAAATTAAGTGCGCACAAGCCAGCTCATGTCACCATGACAACATTATGTCCAGGTTTTAACCTTTATTAACATGTATATTTTAGAAATTATTTCCTCGTGGAATATGCTTCTTCCATGCGTTATGTTAATCTGAATCACGGATGAGCTCATCTCCTTCAACATAATTACATGATATTAGACTGCGTTTGCTCATATTCTGAATTATGTCAGGATAATATTTTTAGCCTTTAGTGTGAAACGGAAACACGGGGTAAACTGTTTAATACATTCAAACTATTTTAGCAAAAAGTTTTTTGTGACAATTTTGACGAATGTGAAATATGCTATAAGCCTATAAACAAATATTCGTTTTTATTTCCTCTCACCAAATAAGCTGTTGCTGAAGCCGTCCCAGATGCATGTTGTCTGGCTCCAAATCCATCCGCCTTTGACGCACGAAGCAAATGTAAAGTTTATGCCAATGACAGAAACCAGCAAATCACTCAAACTTATATTGACCAGTAATAAATTGGTGGGCGTCCTCAGCCTCTTGAATTTACAGTAGAGTATGATGACAACAACGTTGTTACAAAAGCCGAATACTCCAATGGTCCCGATGGTAAAAGCGAGAAGTTTGTAGGTGCCAACTGCAAAAATATATTGTTCTGTACTTCTCTCCGCTCTGGTTTCGTTGTCAGGATTCATAGCGTGGATGAACATTTGGTGTCCAGCATTGTGCTGCGCACGGTGTGTGAGCGCGCCTCCTGGACACGAGGCACTGTAGTGCCCACCCTGCTCCTCCACTCACTCCCCGCGCCGCTAATTCAAACCAACCCGAGACTGGTGTTTTCTGAAACTGGGTCAATGTACCACTGTCACAGCAGGCAGAATATAAACACTATCTTTCCGGCTATACTTTCAAAGTTAAACAGTTTTTGTTCTAAATATTTGTCGACGAACTGTTTGGGACCCAGATAAAACAACAAGAGAACATTTTTAGGAACAACCTATTTACAAGTGATATAATACAAATAATACATTTACTGAGTAGGCTATTTTACTTGTATTTCATGTTGTATGCACTTGAGTATTTTGACACTTTTATTTTGAAACCAAAGTAAATATCCTGTTCTATTATGGAGGACTTGATGTAGCCTTCAATTCAATAAATACATACAACGATGTGTCGCAGATCAAATGATTTATTCATACCTGTACACCGAGACTGCATTATATATTTGACCTCTTTTTACAAAAATTACACATAGTGTTTTTCTTGAATTTATGTCTCCAGATTAAATTCCTTTGAGAGTTTATTATGGACATGTGGTTGCTGAATAAAATGTCCATTATCAGCACATTATACACGCAAATAAGGAACATGCAAAGTGTTCTGGCTGCTGAAAAGAATGAACTGAAAACAGAATATTTTCACCTGAAGCGCAGTCTGGAAAAGAGTGCACTTACTGTATGGTGTGCGACTGTATTTATTACAGCTGTAAGAATGATAGGAGAGTGTGTGGATAACAGGAAAGGAGGCACCACAATGAAAAGGTGCATTTCCAGGATCCAAAGTGCCGGAGTGTATAATTTTTGCATTTGGAGCCTCTGTGGGATGACCTGGAAGTGGTCGCTACCTGATTTAATGATGACAAAATGACAACAACTCTGCAGATTTTAACCTTCTGTGACATTTCAAGGTGCTCTTCTTCCTCACTGCTGTTGGACTCCCGCAGAAGCGTAGTTTGCGTCTGACCTCTTTTCTCAGTGCCTACAGGTTGATTAAAAATAGCAGATCTCTCTGGAATAACACAAGGGATGTGAGCGAGAGCGTTGGGAATGTGCATGACAAGCAGACTCTAGGGATGATCTAATTATAGAGCAGGACATTGTGCTCATCCACTGATCATATGGATGATGTGAATTTTTTTCTCACGATTCGATTTTCGATTCATGCTAAACTTGCACAAATAAACACTTTTTACTAAAAGGTTTTCACTACTTCTTAATTCTATTCTATTTTATTCAAGAACAACAAGTTTGAGTTATAAACAAAAGGAAAAAGGCTGCCTGTTGTATAAATATAATTGGTAGGCTTAGGCTCGCTGCCTTTTTATTTCTCAGAAACTTTCCAATTTAAAAAATAAATTGTACTTAAAGTAGAACTTTAAAACTGGTATTTTGTGGAACCAATTTTATATTATGCTTGACACAACTCTGACTTGGGGTTTCGGAGGATTACTGTCCATCAGTAGCATTATATATCTTCCTTTGTAGAAAGAAAAAGGTTTTAAACTTTTAGAAGTTGTGAATCCATTCAGAATCTTTGAAGATGAGAATCTTGATTCTCACATGAATCTATTTTCCCTCTGGATGTAATCACCAGTTGCCAAGATGTATGCTGTAGACTGGCATCAAATGTGTTCTCCTTTGTCCCAAGGGCGTTGTGAAAGAGAACTGTCATTTTCCCTGGACATTACATCACATTGCTTTCTTGTGATTAATATTGACCTCTCTGTGTAAAGACAGCTGCATAACAACAGCTGAGTAATAATGCAGCTTTATTGGGAAACAGTTGCATCACCGGTGATCCATACATGTATAGTTCAAGCCTGCGACACTTATAAATAAATAAAAAGCAACAATCTAATCAAAAAATAGCTCAATGGCATTAACAGGCTTTACTGACAGGAGATCCTTCATATCTTGAGTTGGCACTGTATGGTAGTGCCGTCATTATTTCTAAAGATTTTATTGATTACAAAATCTCCATGAGCACTTAAATGCCTCTCACTGAGTTTCCTCTTATGCTTTTTTATTTTTTTTTTATCTCTGGTTAGAATTTGTCTAACTAGATCAAGCTCAAGCTCAAGTCAGTCAGTCAGTCAGTCAGTCAGTCAGTCTCTCTCTCTCTCTCTCTCTCTCTCTCTCTCTCTCTCTCTCTCTCTCTCTCTCTCTCTCTCTCTCGCTCTCGCTCTCTCTCTCCATTTGTTTGTTGCTCTGTCCAAAAAGCTGCAAGTTAAAGGTTTTTTTGCAAAAACTGTTTAGGAAGGAGCGCTTCCTGGACTCAAAGGGTTTTTTAGGTGCTCTTTGGATAAGGATGCACTTAGACACAAAACATTCGAAGACATGTCAGGCCTAAAAACAAACCAACAAACCTAGTTTAAGTGTGAACAAGTTGGCACTTTTTGACATGAACTCAATTGAGTGGCATTTCTTGCTGGCATGTGACGTTTTTATTATATGTTTATTATCATTTGGTATCACATGCACCAATACCAATTCAATCTTTTTTTAGAAAGCAGTTTGAACTACTTTGTCTAAGTAGCTTTATTAAACCAAACTAAATTCCTCCCGAGGGTAGCTTTGCTGTAGTTCAACTTCTTCCAGTCTGAAGTCATTTGAATAGTAAGTAGCTTTGCTAGCACTGTGCACATAAGACAATCTCATTTACTGATGCTCTTCAGTCATGCTGAAGGGCTTCATTAAGTAAACTGCTGTCTGTCTCTTGGGAATGAGCTGGTGTGGAGCTCCAGAGAAAATGGGATGTTCTGGGATTGTCCTCTTATTCAATCCTTAGAACCACCTTTATGCATGACAACAAAGATTACTTTTTCTTTTCTGCATTCGGCTGGAAAGGTAGTTTTGAACTGGAAATTAAAAGCACAATCCTTTTCTCCTAAAGTTAGTCCAGAAAAAGCCAGAACACGGAGATCAGAATCAGAATCAGAAATCCACAATAATAAAATAGAATAACAGTAGTATACGTTGTAAAAGTGAATAATGCACATGACAGTGATAGAGGGCGGGGACATGTTGTCCAATAGAGAGGACAGCTTGGCCATCATTCTCCTGTCTCCCACCAGCTCCACAGTGTCCAGCGGGCTCCCCAGGACAGAGCTGTCAGCAGCCGAGATGCTGCTGCCCCAGCAGACCACTCCATAGAAAATAGCTGATGCCACCACAGAGTCAAAGAAGGTCTTAAGGAGCCCCCTGCACTCCAAAAGACCTCAGTCTTCTTAAACAGAGCAGAGTATCAAACTCCCTGATACATGAATCATTTCTGAGCTGTCAAAGAGATCAGTGGGGTTTAAAGACTAATAACAACATTTTAGGAAAACACGCTTATTGCCTTTCTGGCAGAGAAGAGAATATTGACACCACTGTCATGTCTGCAGGCCTATTGCTGCATAATAGGAAGCTGAAGCCAGCAGGTGGCCAGCAGCTTAGCTTAGCATAAAGACAAGAAATAGGTTGAGGGAAACTGTAATAACTGTTGGAACATTTGTAAAACTCACAACAGAAAAGACACTTCCCATTTGTTATCCCACCAGTGCTCCTTCAGAACGTTAGCATGTGACAGATTCACCATCCCTCTCGCTCCTACTGCCTTTCTCTTTACACCTCCATGGCGTGTCCCCTGCTGGGATAGTGTTGTGTGGCCTGGGCTGAGCCACTTTGTTTGTTTCCCATGCACAGAGGCAGGGATGTGTATGAACTCTGAATGTGTTCATACACAGCTAGCAGACAGTGAGGGGATATTTGCTGAATTTGACAAAAAGGAATTTGACAGGGGTGAAAAAAAGGAAAAGGCACCAGCTGCATGACTTTGGGCACCAGCGTGCAGAAAGTTTTCTAGCATGCCTATTTGTCACTGTGTCATATTTTCTCCATTTAAGGAAACCCATTAGTGCACTGCATCTCGTTTTCTCCACTGGAAGGGCAACCTAATGACACCTTGTCACATTCTAACTACCGTAGGGGCATCCAGAAGGGTATGTTTTTTTTCGTACATGGGGGCATCAAATGGGGCAGTCACCCCCCTGCCCCTCTCCTAAATCCACCAGTGCTTGGATATCTAGAGAAACGATAATAAAGAGGGAACAGCTCAATGCTTTTGAAAACTTTAGACAACAAATGTAATTTTCATTGTGTCCATTGTACCATTTTAAAAATAGTCTAGCATAGCCAGGCCTATCTCCACAGCGCTGTGTCAGTGCTGGAGAAAGGTCTGGCTACACATATCATCATTCTGCCATTGGAGAAAAAACACTCTCGCTTGGATGGAGGATGCAGCGATGGAGCCCTCGCCAAAAAGATGTTGAGGAGAAAGTTGTGTGAGATATGCAGCCAACAGTTTATGGCTACAATCTGAAGCGAAGACTTGCCTCATCTCCTGGGTTTCGGTTTGGGATTAAGTATTTTAGAATATATTGAACTATGTTAATTTTCTTTGTGCTTCATTTTTACCAATAAGCCTACGCCTCTGGCTTTACTCATCAAATGAACCAAACAATGATGAGGCAAGTGGTGCTGGCAGTGACTCCAAAAGTCCTTGACAGATCCTGACTAATTTCCCTCCGACTCCACAGTGCGCTGTCTTACCTGAAGTGGCTCTGTAGGAGCTTCCTGATTTAAATTTAGACCTGGTTCATTGCTATAACAGCCCAAAACCAGTTTCTCTCTAATGGCTATGTGTCATATCTTCCCCTGATCCCACCGAGGTGCTAACAGAGAGGAAAATACGAATGTGGAAGTTGAGGACAGAGGATGGTGAAGATGTAATGCACTGGCGTATACAATGCGAGCATGGGTTGATAGAAAGTGTGCTTTTAGCACTTAATTTAATAGAGCTAAGTGGTTGTCTGTAACAGATACATTCAAAGTTATTCCAGGTCAATATCAAAATAGAAATGTAAAGTTATTGTTGCCTCAACTACAAAAGAAATATCCAATTTCCAAATGTCCCGTAATAACCAAAGAATAGTGACACATTATGGCACAAATGATTGTGATTAGACTACGGTGAGACAATATCAGGAGTTTCCCTCTAAACTAGTTTAATCACTTTGTTTGAATGTTTCACGAGACCCAAGTGAAATAACGTGTGCAGCTGCAAGGGCCGCCGGAATTAAACTGTAATCACAGTAAGTGTCAGATTGGTGGCCCAGTTCTGCCCCTGCAAACAACAACTTAATTATTGCAGTCACTGATGTCAGCTGAATTCAAGAAGTAATCTTTTAAAGGGATTCAGAGGAGCAGACTCCAGAGTTAACCCACTCACCTTTGTGGTGCACCTTTATTGAGTTATGAATTATTCATTGCTCCTGCAGTAATTGGATAAGATCGGTATATGATGTATTACATCAGAGTTTAAGTGTACAAATATAAAATAGATCATGTATTTACATGCCATAGTGGGAGACGCACAACAAGGTTATCATTGACACGGAGGTGTACACAGAGCAGCAGTAGAGGTATTCCTGGATGCTTCTCTATTTCCCTCCCCTGAGGGTTTGTCCCGTCCAGTGGAGGCACAGATCCAACAAGGGTTGGTTGTCAGACTGGTGTCTGGTCCTGTACCCAGTGTGTTCAAGCATGACCAGTGTTGTCAAGTGCTGCCAGAGGGATGTAGAGGTATATTCCAAAATGCAACATAATTATAAAATAATTTTGATATCGATACAGTATCGCATCGCAAGATTATGTTTTGTGATTCTGCATCGATTCTGGAAACACTGCATTGATTTTTGATTTAATAGTTTATGTGCAAAGACTAACTTAGTCAATACTTTATTTCATTTGCAAAGCTATGCACCCTCTAAGTGTCTGTGTCCTTTCAAAGTATTGCTAATGATGTTGGATGTTGCCGGTACTTCATGCCATTGTTCTGGTTGCATGAAAAGTCAACTTTTCTTTATTGCATGTGGTGGTGTGTTCTTTATACTATGACGTTTTTTTCTAAAATTAGATTTACGCAAGTGCAAACACGCAATAGATGCGACCACTTACTAACATACATCCACGCGTTCATGCGTTCACACACACATAACCTCACAAACACTTGACCTCCGTACCAATTCTTGTGGCCGCAGCTAAACTTACAGTATTTTTTTTACAATACAAGTAAATCACAATATTTTGAATCGTAACCTCTGTATCATGATAGAGTATGGCCTGATTCTGTTCAATACACAGACCTAATAAATCTCTCTGCACCTCCCTGCACTCGTATTTTGAGTGTGACTCATTTGCCAAAAAAGAGGAAGATGCACAATAAACAAAGTAAAAATAATAATATTTTTTTCAAATTTTCTATTGCACATTATTTTTGCCTAATAGTTTTAAAGTGAAAATCTGATATTGTCACAGCCCTAAAATTATTGCAACTTTAATTTAAAAAGTAATATTCAGAAGTTCTATAAAGTTGAAATATTTTTGTCTAACCGCTTCACTCCTGCCTCCTACTATATAATCCTTTTTAACAACAATCTAATAAGACACACATAATATAAGCATGGTAAAGCTTCAAAGTGATGGAAAGATTAGATTTTCTCTGATGTGAATGACATCTCTGGAACTCTTTAGTACACAAAAGACAACACCCACCTCTACTGCACAAATGCAGACAATGACTGACTCATGTCCCGGTGGAAGCCAAAACTGTCCTAGAGTTGGTTCTATCATTGCTATTTATGGCTTTTGCAGATGCACTCTTCCTACGTGGGTGTTTAATCGCCTGTAGACATTAAGCATTAAGCATTCACCTCACACTCACCCGGCGGTGTCAGCTGTTTATTTTCTGCTCAACTCCATGAGCCTGTTTCCTCACCTCACCACTTTGTAATCTCAAGTGCTGCATAATGCTATATCTGCCATAAGAACAAGTGTTTGTGTTTATGTCAGGCTAACTTTCCTGCAGTAGTCACCATTATATAAAAGCTTTGCAGACAATGTCCGCACCTCACTCTGAGACATGCACTCCCAGCAACCTTCAGTGTCATCTTTAATGTCCTTTGCTGTCACGGTGAGAAATGCTGATTCATAAACAACTGGTGGGCATCCTCATCACTAGATTTTCCCCAACACACACACACACACACACACACACACACACACACACACACACACACACACACACACACACACACACACACACACACACACACATTTTAATAAGCATCTCTTAAAGACTTGGTTTACAAAAAAGTAATTTGTAAATTCAAAAGTAGGAGTGGTGGTGGGTTTAAGCAGAGGTCAGATATAAAAACTGATCACTGGGAGTCTGGAGGAGGCTCCTCTAAGAAATTGTGGCTATTTAAAACCAATTTATTGCGATTTCACAATTAATTAGTATAATTAATGTCAATCTGAATTACTTTTTATCCTGCAGGTCAGACAATCACAACACCCCAGTCATCACGTTAGATGTGGTCATTTGCGTCTGAAGCACCCTGCTCAAAGCAACATACCAAACAGAACTATTTACAGACACAACATATGAGTCAACATGAATTTAGAGGAAACATCACAAAAGTATGTTTTAAAAAGCTATTGCACAGAGTTATTGCTCCATTGGCTTATTACTGCTTCGGTACAAGCCTTCTGTTTCATGCTGCTGTTCTCCATGGGGAGGTCGGGCCTGGGAATGTGTAGCTGAATATAATCAAGCAATGGTTCTTCGTGTCAGACCGAACAACTGTGATATAATCACAACATATCACAGAGTGAATGGAGCTTTTACACTATAGGCCCTCATAGGATAGCTGCCTGCAAATACGTACATTTAAACACTAGCAGCTAGCATAATAATACACATTCAAATTCAAATACAAATTCAAATAATACAAATGATGATAATAATAATAAAAAAATAATCGACCCACTCTTTTGTTGATATCTAAAAGTCTATGACTAAACATTTCACTGCCTCATATTTTGTTTGCTTCTCGGTTTTCCGTTCATTTAATTTTCCTTACAGGACGTCGACCTCTTTACGTAGCTCCACACGACGTTTAGCAGGTGCTAAGCAACACATGCAAGTTTGTTTGTGTGTTTTTTTCCCGTGTGAAAGTGATACTGTATTGTGCGATCTCCTGACAGTATGAAACATGGCTAATACTCGCTGACATGAAAGAACAATTAATAATTGCCAAATTGAAACAAATTCCTAAAGACCATTTTTCTCTCGTAGATTGGTCGGATGACCGAGGAAACTTGTTTTGTTTCTGGATCGCAGCCTCTCCTCTTTGCACTCTGTTTACTGTCAGATTACAGCCGTGTGTAGCCTGTGGTGCCAACGTCTGACGAAACTACGCTGGAGATGAGTTTATTCGCTCCAAACCAGTTAATAGAAACATGCGTAATTCTCCTTTCTTTTTTGCAACATTTCATAAGTTTGCTTAAAATTTGCTTGACATTTGAATAGAAACAGGGCTAATGACATCACTATACTGAGACAAAGTAGTGGGCTTACATTACGCAAGATAAGTGATAGCTTGTATTGAATAATTCAAGTCATGTGATGAGCACTGAACAGTGGTGCATTGTACGACACAACAGAGGAGACATCGACCTGTGATGGGGAAGAGACATGAAGGCTTCCACTCGGTATACATGCTAGTAGTTTCATTCACTCACTTCCCACATGCAGAGGAGTGAGTGGGCGTTTGCTAATTACTCTTAATTATCAAGTAGTGCAGCTGCCACTATCATTTTATTCACAGGGCTCTGCATGTTAAAGCTCCAGCTTTATTATTTATTTATTTTTTAACCCCAAGATAGTCATCTAAAATAATGGTTTCTAAAAAAAGTGGTGCCATTGAGCTGAACCTACATCATGGCTGGAGTGTTGGACAAATTACTTGAAAAATCAATTACATAATACGTTACTCATCAAAAAAGGTTATTTGTTACATTTCTCGTTACCCAGTCCAGCTCTGTCAAAGGTGTCTTTACACAACTCACATCTTCTGTATTTAACAGCTTTTAACAGCCCGGCTCCTTCATCAAGAGTTTTAACATCTAGCAGTCTCACTGTGCATTAAAGGAGACAATCAGCAAAAACTCACTTTTTCACTGCCTGTGCACATACATTTGGACATCTGGCTTTCTAGATCTTTCTGACTAGACCAGAAAAAAATGGGATCTAACAAGCCATTTGTATCAGATTCAGCTCCCCTTCCTCTGTCACATGCAGGCTCATTAGAATATACCATTCCCCATCTGAGTATCTCCACCGATGGCTTGAAAATTACCGTTGCAATGTTACAAGATAATTTTCCCCGCAGACTGGACTTATTCAGGAGAGGACGCTATAATGGAGCGTTTCAGACAAAGGTACAGATACAGGTGCCTTCAGACTGACAGTATGAACAAAATAATGTGTTTTTTGAACATTAAAACATGTAAACATGTAAACATGTTCTAATAGAAAGCCAAAATACAATTATGAACTTGAAAATAAACATGATATGTCCCCCTGATGTGTCACCCTTTAAGACTCATCCAACTCTGGGCACCACCAGTAACTAGCAAAAAAGTAATTCTTGATCGTGGGTACGTTAGTGTCAGACCATATCGTCACAGGACTCCAGGGGGAGAAGGAAGCAAATGGATTGGAAAACCCAATGGAAGAGGAAGATGCACTGGATCTTTAAAAGTCAGGTAAATGTCACACAGACTGAGAAGAACAGGTGTTGACATAGAAACTGCTCATAGAAAATAGTAAATATTCACTCTATATTGAATATTAGCTTCTAGCACCTTGTGTGGCATCTCAGGGTTGATTGTGCTGATGGTGTGGACTGATTGGTGACTGGTGTCATGAAGTTACTGAATGAAAGACATTAAAGCAACATTATGTAACTATTTTGGCTTAAAATAACAGACTCAAAACCATTTTGATGCTACACTGACATTTAACAGGGAGAATGGTGCCTCTGTCATTCCCCCTCTGCACCCCGAACACCTGCTGCTGCACTATGTAGCTTTGGTGAGCGGGTAGTAGCAGAAGAATCAGTATTTTTGGGCCGTGTTTCAGCTTCTGTTCCAGAGCTCCATGCCCAGGGGTATATTCCCCCAGGTGTGGAAAGACTCCACAGTGATTCCCATAGCTAAGAAGAGCACTATCAAGGTCCTGAATGACCTCAGGCATTTGGCTCTTATCTCTCTTGTGATGAAGGCTATAGAGAGAGCCATCAAAAACCATATCATCCAGGCAACAGACTCAAAGATGGACGGCGCTAAAGCTTTTATTATGGACACCGTACATAAGCATTTCAAAGCCCCCAACACTACAGTCAGACTCACGTTTGCAGATTTTCCCTCCACACATTGTTGCTGAGAAATTCAACCGCTTCCACCTAAATAACAGACTAATCCTGTGGATAATGGACTTTCTCAGCAACAAGTCGCAGAGAGTACAACACTTTCTCAAACCTCAAACCACTTCAACCGGTCCCGCAGGGCCGTGTCCTCTCACCCCTGCTCTTCATCCTCTACAGTGATGACTGCAGGGCCACCCAGTCAAACTGTCATCTGGTCAAGCACGCTGATGACACAGTTCTCCTATCTCTGCTCTCAGGCCCCAAGCCGCACCACAGCTCAGTGCTTTATGAGTTTGTTGAGTGGTGTGACACCTTCTGCCTGGAGCTTAAGACCAAGGGGTTGCTAGTGACCTTCTCCAAAAAGCAGCGAGAACTGGCCGCGACAGTCGTCACCACTATCCATGGAAAGCTGCGGAGGAATATAAGTATCTGGGTACAATCTTCCGCAGTGTCAGTTTTCTCCTGAGGAAGCTCACCTCCCTCGGAGTCAGCAAGGACATTCTCACAACGTTTTACTAGTCCTTCATTGAGTGTGTCATAACATTCTCCGTCACCTGCTGGGTCCACTCCATCAGCCTCCAGAAACAGAAAGCACCCGCAGAGCACAGTCAAAGTCTGCTCCAAACCTCATGCGACAAGCAGATTCTGCGGTCAGCTGGCAGGATTCTACAGGACCCCTCACACATCCTGTCACCTGCCTTTGAGCGGCTCCCCTCAGGACGCAGGGCTGTCCAGGCTGCAGGACACAGAGGAGAAGGGAAACCTTTGTCCCCAAGGCTGTTCAGCTGTTCAACTCCTCAACTCCGATCCATTCCCGTCCTCCTACACACCCTGCTCACTGAGACTTTATTGATTCCTAATGATCCATGTTCATGTAATCTCTATGAACCCACTGCACATACAGAATTACCAATCCACATATAGTGTGTATACTGCATTGTTATCACTCTGCTGTCATTATGGCCATTTATCGTGATCATCATTAGCATACTGTGTACAGTTGGCTAATCTTGTTTTGTTTTTAATTTGTTTGATTTTAAATGTGTCCTGTATTGTGTTTACTTCTAATGTACTACTCTACTTGGCGCTACAAATTGTTTGAACGCACATTGATTTTCTTTGTTAACTTTAATGCGGAGATAGAAAGTCCAACACTCCGGTAAACCTACAATAGAGATGAAGGAGGCAGTTGGGATACACTGAGGCAGCAGCTTGCTGTTTCATGTTACAATCAGAATGGACACCAGTCATTCGATATGATGGAGCTGGCACAGTGGTAAATTTGATGATAGATGATGAAAAGAACTCTTCAGACTTCCATAACCCACTCAGCGAGGCACCGAAAACATATAGACATGTGGGGGTCGAAACCAGGTAACATAGTCAGAGCATGGCGACAGTTTAGAGGCCATCGGATCCTCTCAGAGTCACATTCACTGTCCAGCTAATCTCCTAATGCTGATACCAGACCTGTGGCTATGTCCTGGTCGGGGTTAGTGTGCATATACATATATATATGTATATTGCAATGTCACTTGAATGTAGGAACATACAGCGTTTCTGCAATGAGTTTCAACGACGATTTAGCAGGATACTTATTTTACACTCATTCAAAATTCAACCATTCAAGAAGCAAATATAAAGGAAACGCAAGACTGTCTGATAAACTGTCTGGCACCAGTGTTGAGCGTAATTAATTACTTCCAGCAGTGGAGCCCAATTACTGTGATATCCCTTACCTGCCATGTGACCCAGGTGGCAGCCCAGTGAGAGACAAATCCTCACAGTTGAACGGCCGGACAGAAAACCACGCAGGGAAAGAAATACTGTAAATGCACAATCACTTTCTTTTTTGTGTCATTCTTAAAAGATCAGTCTGTGTTCTTTATGAAGGAATAAGACATTAACACATTGTGTCTCATCACTAAGTCAAACATAAAAACAAAAACCTTTTACAGGTTTTACAGGGAGTTTGGTGCTGGAATTATTTCTGGCCAGATGCAGCCATTCAAAACAAAATGTAAAATAATTGAGCAAAGCTTCCAAATATTAAGAATTCATTCATGATTCACTCGGTTATTGATGATACAAGATTTAAAAAACAAATCGTTCTCCACTTAATCAAACCTCCAAGAAACAAATGAGTTAGGTGTTGCCGTGGCGATGAATGACTTCATCTTGTTGGGACTTTATGCTAGTCACACAACTCTGCAGCAGCAGGGAATTCTTATAATTTCCTGCAGGAAGATTAAGTCAGTGCCATCTGTTACTGGAGGCCTCCAAGCAAATTGAAATGTACTGCTTTACTTATTATTTCTCACTCGGAAACATGAGCACCAACTAACCTTGATCCATGAGTGTGTGCTGTATGTGTGCACCGTGTGAGCCCTCACTTTGATGCACATTTTTTTGATTACTGTAATCAGTCTTTTATGAATATTTATATTGTGTGTAGGAATCTTGTGTTTCCTCAAATCGATCCGTTTGTTTCTTGGTGTTTTAAATAATATTCCCTCTACCACTCCATAACTCCAGCAGCTGGGGAATTATTCATATTTAATGTGAAACAGAGAGACGTGAGGGACAGACATGAAAACAACTTTTTCAAAATGCTTATTGAAGGTCTTTCAAGTCTTAAGAGACTGCTCTTAATATGTCATTGGACTGACCCAGATGCCACACTGCAGACTTTCAGACAGGCTTAAAAAAAGTGGGTCAGGGAGGTGGAAGAGGTAAAGTCTCAATTCTGTTAAATAACATTTTAAAAAAAGAAGAATGTGGAGTAATGTGCAGCTCAACTTTGTGGGATATGGGAAGGATTCAGGAAGTTTGAAAAACGTTGATCAGTTCGCCATATTGTTGCGATAAAGTTCGATTTACATGTTTGAGGACGTTGCGTCGTATATTGCGCTTGTCTAGCTCCACACAATCTTGAACAGTGTCGTCGCTACCATTAGAAATGAATGGAGGTGATATGATTTATCCTACATTTCAACCAAGTGGAAGCCAATTTCTTGCAACCAGCAATCAGTCTCAAAAAGGCCTGGCATGGCCACACGGAAATAGTTTTAATAATTGTGCAGGAGCCCGAATGGTTTTACTCCTTCACAACTGTCAACACATCATCACACACCTTGGATAAGTTTACAGATGCAGCAAGACAGAAAACCAAGAACAAAAAACTATTTCCTCAAAAGCCCTTTACTTTTTACCTGCATGTGATTCTTATCCAAGATTGCACCTGGAATCAGACTCTCAGCACTTGTTAGGGACTGTGCACAAACTGATAGAGAGGGGGGGGGGACAGAACAGTATTATCTTTTTCTTAAGGGAGGTCTTTTACTTTTTGTCATGTGATATATAAAGTGTGAAGTGACCAATTTCTGAACGGATCTCGTGACCTGAAACGCCTCACATGCAACCAATCACGTTACACACGTGCACCTTGGAACAACAAAAAACTGCAAGACAGCCATTTGGGAAAAAATGTAATATATTGTTGGTTGTTGGATATTCTAAGTGAGAGTTGGTAAGCAGGCAGGCAAGCAAAAAGGCTGACAGGGATCCTGACACAGGACATTAGACCAAGGGTACATCCCAAGTCCCTTAAATTGCAGTCACGTTTCCTTCACTTGCGTCTTTTCTTTGCGTCTTAGTCCCTCCCATTGAGGATGCATGGAGAGAGAAGGAAACCATGCGAGGAGAGAGGAAACGAGGAGATGTGGTTTTAGTGAAATGAGATGTCCTTTCCTCTGAAGCGTCACGTGAAAGTGACGTCCGTTTCTGAAGTCTGTGATCACAGCTTTAACATCTGTAGAGACTTTTGATGGAGTTAGTATCTGCACACATGTGAACTGTGCTAATATTAATAAAGGCACAGTTATCACTGCCAGAGCAGCAGCAGCCTGGTACCTATCTAACAAACACCTGCACATGAATAACAACCTGCAGTCTGTTTTTATATACGCATTAATGTGTTCTGCTGAGAGGCTCAGGAATCATTTCTACTGACAGAATGCATCTATATTATTTATGCGTTATTTGCGTCAATATTTATTGATATTCTAATTGTGAACTCATTATTTAACTACACAGAATACGATTATGGTGTCTTTTGAATACTGGATATTTTGTTATTAGGCATAATGATTCAGGGAAATATGTAATTCATATGAAACCCGACACTCAGGAATGATCAGCCACACATGTGACTGAATGGAGAAGTTAATAAATAAAAATGTAAAAAGTGTTTCTTACTGACAGAAAGACTTTTCGACTCTGAATTAAATTGTATCCATAATAAAAGTTAATGGGAGAAATAACAGATCATGAAAAGACAAATCTTTCTTATAAATGAAGAAAGTTGTTTGTCGTCCGAGTTTACCTGAGTTTAAACTGTTCTCTGTCTTCACTGCGGTATGAAACTCCAGTGATGTTGAGATGTTGTATCCGATCAGTCCGATCAGCTGCAGCGTCCAATCAGTAACTGATATCCAGTCAGGGGGCGTGTCTGCTGGGAAAGACTTTTGTAAAGGCTGCTCTCGTGTGTCCTTGCTCATCGCTCCTGGCTCCTCCAACTCTCCTCCAAGTAGAAATAAGAGCTTTGGGACGGTCTTTAAGATGCCGCACCAGAACGACTTCCTGTTCAAGCGAGGAGCGAGGAGCGAGGAAATATCAAATGAGAGACCTGGGATGTACCCCAAGTGTCAAACATTAGGAAACTGACAGAGAATAACTAACGGCTAAGTGAGCAGAGCATAGAGGCAACACACTGGCACTGGTGGCATGAAGAGCTGGAGCTCAAATACTGGAGAAGTTATGAGCTGATTGATTGCATGAGCGTGGCTTCCAGCAGGCGAATCTGCTTGGCAGTCAGGAAGCAGGGAGAGTGAGGGAGCAGCCACGCCCTAAACAGACACACGCAAACACACACACACACACACACACACACACACACACACACACACACACACACACACACACACACACACACAGAGACACAATCTGATTTCTTTGTCCACACTAACAATCAGATCTGTGTCATGTAAGAGCAAACTAAATAAATCAGATTTGGGGAACATTCGCTTGTAATAAATGTCCGTTTTGAGAATAAGAAAGATGTGGATGTTGTATTTTTGACGGAAGAGAAATATGAATAATAGCCCTCTGAAATAGGACGCACACACTGTTGTACCAGTGTGATCTTGTCTTGCGTAAAAGGTATTATGTGCTGTGGTAATACTGTAACAGCAGGTGTTTTCATCTTGCTGTGAGGACAGCTTTAGAGTGTGTGCAGGATATAATTTTACCCTGCCTCCTGTCAAGGCCACAGCTCCCAGAGGGATAATGTATTCTCTTGCTTTTCAGACAAAAAATAGTTTTTCCATGCAGTTGTGTGTTAAGGTCAATGTTGAGGGTGATGGCACTGATCATGGAGCTATGAATGTGTGCTTTGACCTTGGAGACCCATTAGTTTTTAAAGACAACATACTACATTATAGTGACGTTGCATTTAATTTGTCCCTACTCAGTTTAGTGCTTTGTTTCAGTGTCACTGAATGAGAGCTCATTGCTGTTCAATCTCAAAGGAGAAAAGCAGTTCATGTGTATTAACTACATGCAATTGACAATTGAATAAAGTTAATTTCATCTTAGAACCCACTTAGAGATTCACCTCACAGTCCTGACTGTACTTTATTCCACCCTGAGGTTTAGATTCTTGAGAAAGGATTACCCTTTTCACCGTAATTCCACGGCAATTATCGCAGAGGTTGATTGCAATTTAGAATCAATTTCAGCGTTAAGGACGATAATCTAGACGCAGCATCAATCTGCCAGCAGATCCTCTCTGCTGCTGACATTCTATCAAGCATCCATCCACCTGCAAGTTATTCACTGCACCACTACATGAACAAAGTGGCCGCTTTCTAACATGAAATATGTAACTTATCTCAGGTTGCTTTCCCTCGGCAGCAGTGAGAGGATGTCCTGGAAGGTTAAGTGGAAGTCTCACTGAAAATCAGCAAAAATGGAAAGACATGCTACGCAGGGAAGTGTGATATTAGCAGGCTCGCTGTTGATTTTGAAAGGTCTTGATTTGTGAAAATACAAACAATCCAGTTTGCAAAAGGCCTTGAAGACTTTATTGGCATTATCATCCAGGACAGGTGCATTCTGAAAAGCAAATCATTAGCAAATGAATGATATATTTATTTAAAAACATTACCATCTTTAAAGTGAATACAGAGCCTGTAGGCAGGTCATTCCTTATTAATGCTTTTTATGGAGTTCAAACTCTGTCATGTCCTTATGTATGGAACTGAGCTAGAAAGCTATGAAAGGATATTTTAATTCAATATAGTAAAAAAAAAAAAGTTAGCAATATAGATAGAAATAGTTTTCACATCAGGTCATGTATAGAGACTTTGTTCTGTGTCTGAATAATACTCAGTGATGTATATTAAGTTCTCTGATACAGTGGAAGCACCTGGAGGGATGGACACGTTCAGATATGTCCAATACGATTATTATCGCATCACAACTTTCTACAAGTCCTCATGGATTTGACCTTGTGATCTTCATCTTACAGACCCTTAGTGTCTGTCTGTCCTTTGAAAGTCTCTCATTGTTATCGTGTTCCTTTGTGCCATATGCTCGTTCTTAAGTGAACTAATGAAGTTTTAGTACCTGAGTTAGAGGTGTTCATCCTTTTTTTTAAGTAAAAATCTTGAAGATTTTAATTTAAATAAATGTCATTGTCTACTGCCAAATGAGGTAACATATTGGTGATTGAGCCAATGGCCCACGGATGAAAGCACTTGCATTTGCAGTGTTCCAAACTGGATGCTTGTGGGGACATTCCCGGGAAAAGGCAACACTGGAAGTGAGATCCAAAAACGTCCGCTGCACTTTACCCAATCATCACGCCTCCTTCTCCGATGTTGATGAGTGTATCTCTGTCATAAGCCGTACGTGCTCCAGTAAAAAAGACGAAAAGAGACTAAAAGACAACAATTAAAACAAAAATGTAACAAAGTGCATGGGAGCTACCGGCAGCTGTATTTACATGCGCTGCTGGAATGAAACAGTTATTTTTGACAGTTTGGAAAATATGCTAGCATACTAGCATTAGCATTTAGCTCAAGTGCAGCTCACAGAGCCTGGCATGACTGTAAAGAAGTCCTTTGATCAAGCTGATATAACAGTTTCCTTCTCATTCATTTCTTGGAGCTAATCTAGACTGAACAACACATATAAAGAGAAGTGGACACAGTGATGGAGGTGAAGCTCTGCTCATTCATATGAAAGTTGCTCAGTGGCGCATGAAGCCAGAAAGGTTTGACTTCCGGGTATAAAATTACCCAGATCTTCCGCATCCATGGGGCTCATAGAGCAAGTGCACTAGCATTTCCTTAAACCCTGCATCCCTATTGCAGATCGATTTTAGTGTTGCTTACCTGCCTGCAAACGTGTCAACAACATTTGTGCATACAGGAAAGTTCTTATTTAAAGTGACACAACAGTGTTACAGTGTTACACTAGTTGTTTTCATCAATATTTAAATTTCCCTGTCTTCGCTAGGTCAAATCTATGAGTCATTACCTCGAGAAACAATTTAAAAATAACAATGATAATGTGTAGTCACCTCTGCAGCTGAGGTCCATCTGTTGTGAAACTTATTATCATGAATCATTATTGCAAAAGCTGTGCTTGACCTCCCAGATGCGATCCCATCATTGTCATTCTAATCATGTCTGATGAGCATGTGTGGGAGAACAAATGCATCTCTGTCTAAAGATGAGGTGAATCAGATGTGTTTCTGTGTAGGATGCAGAATATGTGATAATGCTATATATTTAAAATGTGAAATTATTCATATTTATGATGTGATGTCCAACCTACATCTGTTTCCACCTCGTACAACAATACCATTATTTAACTTGTCTTAACAATGTCATGTGGTCCCTCACAGCTGGAACAACTGATTTACTGTGATTGGGAGCATCTTTCCACCCAGTTTGAATAAGTTCAAAGTTGCTGGTTTTTGTGCTTAATCCATCCCGCCACAATCCTGCATTAAGACTAGGGTTGAGTGAGTCAGTTAGTATTGGTTAAATAGGTAGCCAGAGGCATTGGGTTCCATAGTTAAAACAGCTGTTAACCCTGTTGCATTAGTGTTGGAGGACTTTGTGTTTGTAGTTATGGCTACTGTGGCTAACTTTGTTCAGTCTCCGTCTGAGAAACTGTTGGATAGTTGTACAAAAGAGCCACTGTTGAAGCTTGTTGAGCATTATGATGTAATTTGGAGAAAAACGGTTAAAAAAGGAAATTAAAGGGTCATTGAGGGATACTTTAACTGAAATCTGTGTTTTGCCAGCTACACTACAAAGTCCAAGTGAAAATGTTGGTGAGTCTGTGGTTTCGCCTACAATAGCTTTAACGTTCGCGCAACAAAAAGAGCTATTGCTGTTGCAGATAGAGAGGGATAAATTGGGCCTGGAAAAGGAACAACAGTCTTTGGAAAAGGGAAGATTGGAGTTTGAGCAGTATCGGTTAGACCTAATTAAGTCAGGTAATGCTGATACTAGGGATTCAGGTGACTACGGTTCACAAAATTTGAAAAGGTTTGATGTGGTGGGACACTTGCGTCTCGTACCGAAGTTTGATGAGAGAGACCCAGACACTGTTTTCTCCCTTTTTTGAACTGTGTTGCCAATGGGAGAGGGTGGCCCGAGGCTGACCAGGTAGTGATGTTGCAATCTGTATTGACAGGAAAAGCCCAAGAAGCTTATTCAGCGCTTAGTGCAGTTGAAAGCCAGAAATATTCTACTGTTAAAGATGCTGTTTTGAAAGCTTATGAGTACTAGAGGCCTATCGGCAACGATTTAGATCTGGGAGGAAGTCTGACGAGCAATCACATGTTGAATTTGCAAGGGAATTAATTAAACATTTCAATGGGTGGTGTTCGGCGTTGGAAAATACTACTTTTAAAGATCTATTTGATCTGATGGTGCTAGAGCAGTTTAAAGAGTGTATTCCACCTGAGGTTGCCACTCGTATTGCTGAGCGTGGAGTAGGGACTGCCTCTAAAGCTGCTACCATGGCAGATGAGTATGTGCTGGCACATAAAGGAAAGTTTGGAAAAAACTGTGGGGCAGATAATGCTACTGCTAAAGCTATTGGTCACTCTGCAAAATGTTCTTGGTCTGAGTCCGCAAAGAGGAATCCTGGTCCGCGTTCATCTCATTTTGATCATGCGTGTAACTATTGCCATGAGAGGGGACATTGGAAAGCAGAGTGTCCTCTACTGGAAAGTAGGGTAAATCACACGGGTGGTAGATATATTAGACCAGTTGCGCTCAGTGTTCCAAGTAGGAAAATTCCAGTGGTTTCGGAGGAGATGCTTGATTCAGTTAAATCTGAAACTGGAAAATATTCTGGTTTTGAAGCTTTTGTGTCAGATGGGGTTGTATCTCTCACTGGGAATTATATTAAAGTGCCTGTGAAAATTATACGAGATACAGGTGCTAAGCATTCATTTATTCTAGCTTCCGTGCTGCCCTTTTCTCAGGACTCAGATACTGGTGATTACCTGAATTTCTTCCCATCTCGCTGCAGGTTCTTGTTGGGGAACAGCGAGCTGACGCTGCTTTGAGTGAGCTGTTTGACCAGGTGCGGCCTAGCAATGACGTTAAAAGTGCAGCCTTTGGTTATTTCCTGCAGAGTGAAGTATTGGTACGTAAGGGGGTGCCCCAGGGTTTTGATTCTGTGGGTGAGTCGGTTGTCCAAATAGTGGTTCCAACTAAGTATCGAAATAAAGTGTTGAAATATTATCATGATCAGACAGGGCATTTGGGAGTTACGAAAACGTACAGTCACATTTTGCGTTACTTCTTTTGGCCTCGTCTTAAGCGTGATGTGGCAGCTTACATTAAGACTTGCCATACATGTCAGGTAACGGGTAAACCAAATCAGTCTAAGCCTGCCCCACTTGATCCAATCCCTGCAGTGAACCACCCATTTGAACACTTGATCATAGACTGTGTTGGGCCTTTGCCAAAGGCTGAGTATCTGTTCTGTAAAACTGAGTTCTCGGATTCCTCCTCCTCAGAAGCATGTCCTGTTTTGACTGTTGGTACAGTGGCGCAGTCAGCATTTAGTTGGGGGGAAGCAGTGGCAGCGCCTGATTATGTTTTACGGCAGGGGCGTTTGAAGAACGCTGACTCACTTGAGAAGTTGGATATTTTGTTGGCTCACTTGATTGTTGCAAAACATTCAGAGTTGGTGGAACTGATGAGAAGTTATCATCCCTATTTTCGGACACGCCTTCGAAAACAAATCTTATTGACGTGGGCGACGGAAAACCAATTTGTCAACGACAACCTGGACATCCGCCATATTAAGGGAAAAGATAATGTAATGCTTTATCCCGTGCACCTTTGTAACCAAGTTACCCTGTACTTCACTAACATGTGTTGTACATTTTCCTCTGCAGTTTTGGTTTCCCTTCCTCTTAAATTGCTTCCAGGCACCAAGGTTGCTGAGGTTGGAGTTGTCAAGTCTGGAGAAGGAGTGTTAAATTGGGTAAAGTTGTGTTTGGTAGGGGGGTTGTTTCGACCAAGCACCTTTTTAGAAAAATAATAATGTGTGGTTAGTTGTTGGTAGGGTCCAGGGTAGGAACCCTGTCTTATGGGGGGGGGGGGGGGGGGAGTGTGACGGCCTCAGAGGTGGCCTTGTCCTGTCCTTCCCATGTTGTGTGCTTAACCTGTGTTTCAGGAGGTTGATTGGTGGAGCTGAGACCTCATCACTGATTCAGCACACCTGAGCAGGCTGGGCTCAGGCTATAAAGAGACCTGCAAGATCTTCTCTCTCTTCCATCTGGCCTGCTGCCTGCTATTTATATTGTGCTTGTGATTTGTGTATTTTACTTAAATTAAACCATATAGAAAAGTTATTTGATTGTGTGGTGTGTCCCTCCTTGTCACCTCCTCTCGAACCAGGTTGTGACACAAGGACAAAATAACTCTCAGAGATATCATCAGATGTAATGAGGTGAATCAGACATTTTAAATATTACGTGCTAGCTCCTTTTCTTATGATCTTTGTAAGAAACTAACAACGTGCTATAACAAATGCACATACACACACAAACACCATTTTAATGTGATCCCATGTAACTCAATACTTCCTAAAAAGAACAAACACTTTTTTGTTAAGTGATGCTACAAAGCCCCAATTCCCCAAGCACACAACTTCTTCACAGCTAACAGTCAGTAAAAACCATCACGGGCCAAGTGAGGCAGCACAATGTGTTCCACACAAAGCTTCACAGGGAAACGCCATCAACAGTGAACTGGAAGCACTGAAGCGTCGAGTCCAGCTGCTGTGCTGCACTTCTGCCTGGAAGTAGATCAGAGGTGCCACATATTTAAGAGATTACGAATGTCTGGAATTAGGAGAGACATTTAAAAAAGGAAGTTGGTAAAAATAAGATTCGGTGTGAGGGCTTTGAGACTAACCCATTTTTCTCTCTGAAAAAACCTGCTAAGCACAGAGTATGGGTTGAAATTAAACTGAAAGCTGCGCTGACACTGAGCTGCTAAGATGTGTTCTCTGCAGCAGTGAGGGTTGAGAAGTGATGCTAAACTATTAGGGAGAAAATGATGACTAATGTAATACCAGGCTGGATTATTACATCTAATTGGGATGAATCAATATCATATATTTCTTTTAATGAAGAAAATATATGATACGTAACAATGGAAATAGTGTCAGTGGCTTCCTAAGCAGCTTGTGAAATCTGAAAAACTGCAACTTTTGTACACAATGACCTAGCAAATATACCAACCTATGGCCAGAGCCAACACAGGTCTAATGTATTTATTAGTTACTCTAAAGATGTCTGACAGTGCATAGCATACTAAATGCATCCTCCCTTTGCTGAGAGTGAGGCACAAATACGGACTTCACAGGCCAAATTCCAGCTGCATTATGAACCGTTAAGGTGGCTGCTGTGATTGGATTGGCATCAGTTTCATCAGATGTTACAGTATTCCCAAGGGCGTTTGTTTGATTGTTTTTTTCTTCAGGCAACATGAAACATGGCAAACATTATCTGCTTGATTATTAACATTTCTTAAAACCTCGTTGATAGTTCTTTTTATAACGGAGGAAGTTTGAACCATGAGTTCATGAGTTTGAACCATGAGCGTGGACTTGCGAGAGGGAATAGTAGGTTTATGCATTTAGTTTGTTTCCATCGATTTGTTTTTTCCATCCAGGACCACTTAGGTAATAAGTGTTAGTAATGCATCCTCTGGGATATTTATGTCACAGTACTGATTTCAATTGTTGTGCTCTTAAATTCCTAATAAAAACATGAATCAAAACTCTTGTGTTGTGTTAGTTGTGACATTCCAGGTTTTTTTTCAACCCAGTCAATGAATACACATTAAATCCACACTATATCCAGACATTCACTAATATGTTATAGTGGTTGCGACTCATCTCTGATGATGATTCATAAGTGTCCAAAATCTGAATTCACTGCTCTCTATAGATCAAAGTAATGTGTCAGTTTTATAACGTATAGTGTAGTGTAATTACACACAATATAAGATGATCACGAAATATGAAAATAGCCTCTGTGTGTTTTTTTGACTTTAATCGTTTTTAGCTTGCTTTCCTCACATCAGTTTCTCTTCTCGTGCACTGATTTGCTTAAGCTGAAATCAGAGGGATTTCTCTCACCGACGGGCTCCACCGACGATTGAACATGCTGAATCGGCCGAAAAGCCACCAGTAAGGGCCAACAACGTGGGACACACCACTAAAACTAGGGAGACAGACTCTCACCGATGATCTGACATCGCCAGACGGCCGATCGCCAGACACAGCCTCCAGGAAAGCGTCATGACTGAGCTAGCTCTTGTATTCTTTTGATTAAGGATTGCTGTTGCCACTGTAGGTGGTTGAGGTGGTCAGTGATAGCAAGATCCACTTTTCATCTGAATTCATTACTTCCCCTTTCCGGCCTTTGAGATGGGTCCAGCTTTTCTTTCTGCTCCTTTCTCCTCCCATAGTCCTCCTCCTTCATCACACTCTAGTGGAAGTGATAATCCACACAAGGACAGGAAGGTACTGCTGAGACAAATGAGAGGGAGACTGGAGCTGCCTGCCCTTACGCTTCTAATGAGTCTGGGCACACACCCACACATGTTGATGTACAATTCCTGGTGCATGAGATCATTTTGTCTGTCTAGTTTAGATGTAGATAAGGTAATCAGAGTGATGTTGAAAACATGTTTAAGCATGTCTGAGTCATCAATATAATTTGAGTCAACATGGAAGTCAGAATTAAAACGCCACATTACTGTCTCCTAGTGATTCCATGTGGACAGAGAGACATGGATGAAAGCGGAGAATGAAGAGTAAACAGAGTGAGATGATGCTGAAGGGGACTGAAGGCCTGTGTTTGCACTGCAGAGCACTAGCAGCTGATGCCCGCCGTGCCTGCACATCAATACAGACCAGACTTGAGAAGTGGTGAACTAAAGAGCCACAACTCTGCTTACCCTGAGGATGTTGTGCTTCTGTGCTGCGGCCCCGTCTGAAACAATGAATGTATTATGTGATGACCGTGGCTTCTCCCACAATGCATATCTAATTTTGCTGCAATGGCTCAGGAGAATGGTGACAACAGGAATAGTCAGAGGTGGAAAGGACTCCTTGCACTGTGACAAATTTAATCGCCCTCACCGCAGGAGAGAAGGGTTTTTTTTATGGTGACACAGCTGCAATTCTCCCACTATTTGTCACACTGCTGTGCATTCATTCTTTAAAGCTGCAAAACACAGTTTTACAGCTCTTAAAACATTACATTAATAGGTATTATTATCAGCCTGTGTTAGATACATTTCTTTTTACATTTAAAGCTGATGGTGATAAGAGCATGCTCAAAGTAAAGTGATAAAGGATTTCACTTGGGCAAATTCGACATGAAGCTTGGAGTCCGCCTGTGTAGGACACTGTTCAGCCTTCAATCTCACATGGGTGTTGTTTTTGGTAAAGGGAAAATAGATTTGTGATAATAATGAATCCATATATTGTGGGCACAATCAGCAACAATAGTAATCAGTAATAAAACATGCAGCAGGAAAGTTAATATTGTCATTGTGTTCTAGAAAGGGAGGGCTGTTTGTCACCTAGCTTCTGTAACATTTGTGAGGACTTGCTTGAAGCCCCACAGCCGCAGGCTAGATACGATATCTAAAGCCCCTGTCACACATCAGCTACTACCCTGAAATTATCTAGACATTACCCAGAGGAGCTATGTGAGAACACAAATGTCCAAATTGTTCGGACCAGACATCAAACGGACTTTACTCTGCCAGCTCCCAAGCAGAAAAATCTGTGTAATTGTCTAGAGAATTCTCTGCGAGTGAGCGGACGTGTTGATGACATTCCTGGTGATAAACCAGAAGAAAACAAACATCAGAGAGTGAAGCAAAAGAGTCATTTACAAGAAAACAAAAACAAAAAATATCGAACTGGAAAAACTTTGAGGTTTGAGTATTTATGTCTAAAAAGGCCGACGCCAAAATAGTCAGAAAAAGTCAAGCAACGGCAAGTGACCACGGTGCAATAAGCGCCATGTCCTGCCTCCTGCACACTCTACCCAGGCACCACGCCTCGCCTCAACCAAACAGAATATTTGAGATGATTCGAGAGATTAGATGTGTGAAAGGGAAACTCCGGACAATGTGCGTACCTGATTCTAAAGGCTAAAGTAGCGATTACCGAGAGGAATGATGCTAGTTTGATATATGAACCTTGAAGGTCAACAACAACAAGACTTTGCTGCCTAAAGACAAGTTTTAAAGTTTCACCACTTTAACCTTAACTTTGAAAAATCTTTTGTTGAGTGCCCCATGCTTTCTCTATGCCTTATTCTCTGTCCTGTGCAGCTGAACGGTCATAGCTTCTCCCCTTGAACTGTCAATCAGTCCCACTTACTTTCCCAAAATTCTATGTGAACCAACCTCTGACCCCTCCTGTTGAACCCATCTCTTGTGGATTACCTCTGTACCGCTGAATCCCCAGCAGAGAGGAATCAGCCTTGCTCTGATGGTCTTATCTCCTCCTCTGCAGTTCTCCTGGCAGGCCGGTAACGGACCATTAAAGTCAGTCTTTAAAGTAGACTGGAACATTGCTCTCTCGTTAGGCACCTTTACCCACTTTCCTGCTAATCTCTTCATCATTTTAACCGGCAGCCCTATGAAGAAAGTCCTCTGGCACAAGATTGAAACATACAGAAAAGAAAAAGGATGGGAGTGATAAGCATGAAGCAGTATGTTATAGGGATGTCACGAGAACAGATACTTTGGTACCAAGTCGATGCCAAAATTCTGAAAATGTGACGGTACACATGTTTTTCTACGGTCCCGCAGGTATGTTAAAATCTGAAAGGAAATAAGAGATTTAAAATTTCAGTTCCTAAAGCACACAAGTCTGCCCATGCGCTCTGGACCGCAGGTTTCCTCCTCTGCTCCCTAACAGCTGTTTGCTGCCGGCTCATCCTCCTCTCTCCCTCTTTCGCTCAACCAAACACTCACTCTACTCAAACACTTGACTTTTTTTTGTGATTCTTTATTTATTAAACTCACTACAGAGGCGTCCAGGAGATGCAGCCTATTATTTCCCTGATGATGCTACATTGTAAACAACAAATCCAAGTTGAGTTCAGGTGGTGTACAGCTAGTTAACGTTAGCTGTTAGCTGTTAGCTGTTAGCTGTTAGCTGTTAGCTGTTAGCTGTTAGCTGTTAGCTGTTAGCTGTTAGCTGTTAGCTGTTAGTAGCTGGTATCGGAAGTGCTATTGACTTTTAAGGTGCATCTCAGCTCTATTCAGTAAAAATGTGCATTGGGCCACTGTAAATAATAACATTACAGTGATGTAGTTTTTGACGAGAAACTTATTCTAGTTTACAGTTGTTTGAAGGAGATGTTTTCACAGCAATATAAAAGAGACATTGGAAAGAGAATTGTGACATGACCATAATAATCTATTGTTTTGTTTTATTTTTTTACTATAGTATCGAATCTCACTAGTATCGTGACATCCTTAGTATGTCATGTGCCTGTCAACAACATTTATCTTTATCATCAAGTCCTGCTCAACAGTAAAACACAGCGTTTCATTTCAGAGAGGTTTACAATTACAGTGCTGTGGCATTTATTATTCCTTTTGATGTGTGAAAGGCTCAGATTCTCAGGAATACAACTTTAGCATGAATACCAATGAATGATTGCCCACAGTGTTGACAGTACAAAAGCAAGCCATTTAACTTGACCCTGTTTTTACGTTCTTTGTTTTGAGTGATTTTTATATGCTAAACTGTGAACTGGGTTTGATTCATTTGCTTCAGAAGTAATCCATCAAAAGTGACTTTCATGACTCTAGAAGGCCGTCGTTTCAACCAAATGCCTCTTTCTAATAGAATTCCTGAGAATTTTTTGATGAGCGAGAAGCGATGGCTCAACATAATCATCTTCATTTGAAATTCATTGCTTGTTTTCCTCTGGAGCACTCATATCCCTTCCCTGTACAGGACATTGCATGGCACTGGGACTTTGTACAGCCGGTGCTCTCGCATTTAAATGAGGTGTGTGACAGACTAGCCAGGGATTTATAATGGCTGTGTGATTCAGCACTCACTGAACTTATCATTTTTGTTGAGGACTTGACAGCTAATTGCGATTTACGTGACGTGTTTTATAAGTGCTGGACCTTGAGAGTCACATGATGAGAGTAATGCATGCAATGGAACGTTTTGAAAAGCACCTTTACTTTACTTTGAAGTGGAGCAAAATTACTAATGTGATAAAAAAAAGAAAACACTATAGTCAACTACATACAGCACCCTTGTTTACTAAGACATGTCAAAGTCATGTCCTTGACATGTTCATGTAAAGCCTGGTACTGGCTAACATGTTCTTGCTGATGTTGGCTAAGTCTCCTCTGGTTGATGGTATATGTGCTGACCAGCTTTTGCTAGCACACGTTGCATGTAGACGGATTTTAGGCAAACAGTATTGCTAGTTTTGTAGCACTGTGATGAGTGTGTGGTTGCAGGTAAAGAGGGGGTTGGTTCTGGGACACTGGAATACACTGTTGGGTAGTGAGTAGTATTCAAAGAAACTTTAAAATGGCAAGAGACAAGTTATATATATATATATATATATATATATATATATATATATATATATACAGTATATATATACATATATATATACACAGTATATATATACTGTATATAGTTTTCACTATGCAATGCTGTCTGCCACCGGGTACAATATCCTGGGGAAATAAAGGCTCCATTTACAGCACAAAGGAGTGTACAACCAAAACAGGAAGAGGATAAAGCTATTGTTAGCTATATCCAGTTACCAAAGAGTATCAATGTATGTAATTTGCACTCCTAATCAAAGTAACAAAATGCAGTGAGTGCTGTGTGGTTGGTAGCTAGGCTCCGAGGAAAACGCAAAGTGACCATTTGATTGAATAGAGAATAGTGTAAGGGGATTTATGACAACACAGCTGTATGCACACTGCAGGGCCTAATGTAAAACATAATTGAACATAAAATTATAGCTCCAATTGTAATGCTCACCCAACTTTTTACAATGAGATCGAA
The DNA here is from genome assembly GCF_900634415.1 of Cottoperca gobio. Lineage (NCBI taxonomy): Eukaryota > Metazoa > Chordata > Actinopteri > Perciformes > Bovichtidae > Cottoperca > Cottoperca gobio. Next base: position 4,361,376 of record NC_041369.1, on the reverse strand, counting down.
TATAATTGTTTTACAAAATGCATGTTTTCTTCTAACTTCTCCATACATGTCATGATGTTAAACTGTCCCCAAATTGTCTCTAAATCAAGCAAGTAAACTCTAAAATGATACGTTTACTTGCTCAACATATTATTTATACATATAACACAATACTCCAACTAAATTTACATGGCTAGTGAAAATAAATATTCCACTCATATTCCCGTTACTATGCAATCAAAATATCTTTTCAAAGTTTTCCACCGTTAGATTTTGTTGGACCGTGAAAACACAGCGTCCCTCTTTTATTCCTTCAACCGCCTTCTTGAAAAGGTCTGCGTTGCCATATTTTCACATATCCAAAAAACCTGTAGATGTCCAAGTCTTTTATAATGTTTAAATGTACGTGTTTTTCTCCTTCCGACCAGAAATGTGAGATTTCTTTTGGGCATTTATACATCCATGATGCACCTCTAGTTGTTTTGTGTAGAGCTGGCCGTCAGCCGGTGTGTCACAACCTGCGGTAACAACCCCAACTCATTCTGAATGCTCTGTATACATTTCCAAAGAATGCTACTGAAACCTGAATAACATCAGCATATACAACATGTCTTAATCGGAAAATGCTCCATTCAGAATATTCAAATGGAAAATGGTAAACTCCCGGCTACTGAGCTGGATTTAGAGCTCAGCTAACAGCAGCAGACATGTCTGTCCCTTAATTCAACCCCGGTGTGTAAATCACCCTAAATGCCCCCATAAAGTGCCTGTTGCCATTTGAATGTGCAGCCCAGGACCAAATGGCTCAGGAGGTCATCTCTTTACTGCGTTATATCGCTACAGAACAGTGATATACCCTCAGTTGGCAGAATGGTGAATGCGGGGCAGGAGATATATGTCACTGCCTCACCTTGTGCACACTATTCCCGAGGGTCTTGCCGACTGTCATCTCTCATTTTTCCCACTGCCACAACGATGGAGATGAAGTAGAAGCTGAACCTCAGGTGGATAGATAGAGATTTGTTGTGTTTGTTCAAAAGCACTTTGCAAAGCAGATTAGATCATTGATTGACCGTGTTGTCATCGCGTACCTCTGGGGCTCTTGAATCCCTGACAGCTTTCCCCGAGATATGAAAAAGATACTTGTTGTCATTACGCGCCTCTAAAAGAGCACATGAGGAGTTTCATACCAGAGAAGAGAGGGCCGACACAGACTGCACCATCGTGTTTAAAGTTGCAACAAAGCGTCCGTAATTCATCAAATGAAAACAGTCCTGAGTTGCAATTGAATGTTAAAACATAAACATCTTGCTCACCTGGGGGCTGGTGCTTAATGGGGATTGCTTAGCATGAAATTACAGTGCATCATATCTGAAAAACTCGCCGGCTGTTTCTCAGGCAACTTATCATACATTCATTTGTATTCTTAAAAAGGAAGCTGAATAGAATAGAATCCAACAGAGGTGTTTAAGCAGAACTCATGACACTAAACTGTTAAAGTTGCTGCTCCGTTTACGTGTCTTATTGGGGTTAAAGACTGAATCAATCAACTGCTAGTCTTTAGTATTAACTGTTCCATTTCAGGTCACTTATTTGGGTCTGTTGAAATAATGCGCCTGTTAGGCTGGATGCGAAAGAATGAATCTTAATTCCTGACAGTCTTTTACCATCGTACTCAGATCAGATCAATGCTTTCCAAAGACTCACGCTGACATTTGTTTCATCAAACCTCTCCCAGCTCTGCCCTCACTCGACCCTTTCTCTCTGTGACTCAGTCTGTCATTGCTTTAGAGAAGCTCAGCTGCTCACCATCCTGGCAGTGCCCCAGCACTGAGGGAGTCCCTTTGATTGCTTTTTTTTTTCAGGGCGAGGCAGCTGGCCACTGTGTGATTGCAGAAATTCACTGTTGGTGGAGACAAATATCTGTATTTCCACCCACATTTCGCTCTCAGCTGTTGCCAGCAGGTACATTTTTGGCCAGATTCTGGAAAGTGAATCAGGGCAAGAAATGCAAACCTGACTCGCAGTAAATAGACCTGTAGATTAGCTATAAGATTAGCTTTTTTTTTGTTAACGACAAAGAGTTCTACTTCCAGGCAACCAGCTGCTAGCAAACTAAACAGCTAGCTTGGTTTATTTACTTCAACAGATGCTTAAAAGATAAAATGTAATTAAAAGGTTTTGATTGCTTTACGGGGGCGTTATTGCTGTTGCTTACTATATGGAGAGCTACCTGTTTGGTCTTTGTCTTTTCTTTTAGTTAATTTTAGGGCATGTGAAACACCAGCACAGTCGTGAACTGGTCCCCAAAGAGCGGGCTGCAGGTGCAGAAGTTTAAAGGAATTAAAAAGGCGATCAGAAGTACTAAGTTATTATCAAAAATATGAATTAATTGAATTATTCCACTACCCTTTTTAACAAAGAGAAAATTATAGTCAATTAATGTAGTCTCTTTTAAAAAGTCTCATAAAAAATACTAAACTTGGAACTCTTATTAATAATTTAATTAATAACAATAAAAATGACCATATTAATAGCAATGCTCCTTTGCGTTGAAAGGAGCCACTTGAGGTGGTTCGGGCATCTAGTAAGGATGCCACCTGGGCGCCTCCCTAGGGAGGTATTCCAGGCACGTCCAGCTGGGAGGAGACCCCGGGGAAGACCCAGGACTCGGTGGAGAGATTATATCTCCTCACTGGGAACGCCTCGGGATCCCCCAGTCGGAGCTGGCGGATGTGGCCCGAAGAAGGGAAGATTGGTGTTCCTTACTGGAGCTGCTGCCCCCGCGACCTGACCCCGGATAAGGACGATGGATGGATGGATATCAATATCTAGTTAAAGTTGAAGGAATTTGGAGTTCTTAGAGGTTGGCAGTATTCACTCTTGTACAAAATTTAACAGAACAACAATATTTATTTACAAAATAATAATCAACATTTACTTCATAATGACAAGTTAATGCAAAACACTGTTGCCACTTTAAGTTGATTGGGAAAGCATGTGTAACCGATGTATACATGATAACATGTTTTATATTTCACAAACATCTATTTATCAACGGTAATTTATGGACAAATTAAGGAGAAAATAAATGTTGGTTGAAAAGGCAGAAGTTCTCCATCTTTACTACCTGGTTCCACACAACACAATGCAGAGTCGATCGTGGTGTCAGTAGCAGACCGGCTACACATACAGTGTTAGCCTCATGAATCTCTACATCAGAAGAGACGAGTGACCCGTAGCCAGAAAGTACAAAATTCGAAATTTGGAAAATACTGGAATTTCCCTTTAAAGCATCATATTCCTCACTGATGAAATCATCGATCATGATTCCAAGATGGCTAACGATACATAGCATACACTGTATCCCTTCAGGTGATTTATAATGCGAGTCATCATGGGACAGCAGCGAATGTGTGTACTGGGAGTCCTACCTGAACCTGGTGATCATGGACTGATGGGGTTTCAGCGTGCTCCCTTCCTCCTCCTGCCAGCCTTTTTAAAAGCATTTAATATAATCTAGCCGCGTGGTTAATGCCGTGACTTCCCACCCTACAGCAAAGTGGCTATACATCTAATGACCTTTTATGAGGCGCTGCAGAGGGATTACATTACGACCTCCTGCAGATCACGCCACAGCTGTCTGAGATCGCATATGGTGATACAATGAATCATTCAATCATATAAATGCATTTATAATTACCCACTGTTCAAAGAAGGTTAGGCTTATTTCTAACTGGGGTTTGATTGTTCAGCCATTTAATATGTGCAATTCTCAAGATATGACAGTTTTACTGTCTGGTAGATTCCTAGATGGATCAAATTTATGTGTCTCACAAATGTTATGATAGTTGTAGATTCAAAGTTCAATAATATTATTGGCTTGAGACTTGAAAAATGTTCAAAAGATATTCCAGAGAAAGAAAAAACACGGAGAAAGAAAATATCACCATGTGAACTTCAAAGTACCACAAATGATAAATGTTGGAGAGCAAAAGGTTGCTCTAGTTTGAAGAGGGAAACACCGTCAGCTGTTTTCTGTTCTCTTCCCTGTAATCCACTGAACAATGCTGCTGTAACAAATAATAAAGTAATATTATATTTTTGCTCTGTTAGCGCTCCATATCCATCCGCATCCACCCACTCTTGTTTTATGGTGATTTTTGGATGTGCCATTTCCTTTGATTGCAATTATATGATCAATCAGGTCTGCATTGTGCTTTATTTAATTTTTACAGTAACAATGGTAAGATCACTTTCGTGTAAATCATAAAAGAAACCTGTTTCATCCGGTTTGCAAATGATCTGATTCTTTTAACGTTCTTTTTATCGTGACCTAATTTCACTGCCTGCCCTTCATCCACACCCCTTTACAGGAAGCAGCCAATCACAAGAGGCTGCTTACAACTACCTGTAGGTAGTTTCTGTTTTTATAATAATGATCATTGTTTAACTATCTGATTAGCACCAACATCTGTTTTCAACAACATTATGCTTGTTTCTTTTGTTATGCCAATAATGTAAATATATGCAACAAATTGTTGCATGAATTGCATTCAAGGCAAGGCAACTTTATTTACACAACACATTTCAGACAGAGGGTCAATTTAAAGTAATAACTTCACTGACAGCGCAGAGAGATATGGCGTCACCTTGTGTAATGTTTACAGTGCAGACGATTGACATTGGGTCTGCCAATACGAGTCATTTACTGCTGCTGAACTTAGTCCACACGTGTAAAATAAAATATATTTCTGGGATGATCCATACTTATCCTATCAAATCATGTTATCACCTATCATTATCCAAGTGATAACAGATCTGGCTTCCTTCAAGGAGTCCAAATTCCCATCACTACATTTCCCAACATGAATGGTTCTAACAGATTTCTGCTTCAGTAGAGACAATGCTATCTGCTGCACATCAATGTATTGTATTCATCCTAATGCATACACCTCGATGGAAACAGACACACACGTCAGATCAACATAAAGTCCCATCATTTTATCCAACGCTGCATCGTCTCTAACCTTTCCTGTCCTTGTAACCTTTACTGTGTCGTTATTGATCGATGGCTATTTGTATGCAAGGCACCAGCAGACACAACACACACGACTTTAATTCCAATCACTCAGGTAACAGGACAGGTGGCTGTCACAAAGGACTGCAACATCAACAAACTACGACACAACCACACCTCCAGCAGTCACTGTGTCAGGATGAAGTGATCATGACCGGGTGCTTGATAAAGGATGTGTAAGAGAATGGAGACTGTCAACAGTTAAGGGTCACAACAGGTGAGCAGGGTAAACATCTTAACTACCAGATATCACTATGAAACTTCCCCAGTTGATTACATGACACGTATTCTGAAATGTTATGTTTCAATGTGCAAATGAAGGACTATCTTATTAAATGTGTGCCAATAAGCAATAAGAAATGACTGAAATTAATGACTGAAATTTGATTAATATTAGATTCAAATGATTGCACATGTGAAATAAAATATATTGCACAGGATATGACATTGCACATTATTAGAAAAATTGCACTGCACATGAATGTATTGTTAGCAGTGGGAGCAGTGCTGATTGTGCAGTCTGGCAGCAGCAAGAAGGAAGGACTCGTGGTGTCTACAGACCGCTCTGTAAGAACCTTAAGAACAGAGATAGGAATGAAACTGTATGTAAGTGCTACTTAGTGCAGATGTCTGACTCAGAGTCTGAGAAAAACATAATTTTGAGGTCTTGTAAAATGCTACAGGCTATATTTTGCAAGACACAAAAGGAGAATAGGGTAAATAAATGTAACTAATACTGTAGATATCACCATTACACTTCCCCAGTTCATTACTTACATTAAGACAATCCTTCTGAAGTGGTATGTTTGAATAGGCAAATTAGGTTTTATGTAATGCTAACTTTTGGTGAATTTTGGAGAAATCTACAGGCACAAATAGACAAAGTTAGTAAAATAAACCTAAATGTTTATTTTGGATGTTTTATTTCCACTAGTCTGAAAGAAGACATGTTAACAAAGCAAAATAGCCAAACTCTCAAAATTGACAAGCACATAAACACATGCTGTCTTTGCCAGTTACGCTTTGTTGAGTATTTTCTCTCCCTCAGTCTTCCCAGCAAAAGCCATCAAAATTAACTTTTGTTACATGATACATAAAATAAAAATTCCAATTAGTATATGTGTCAATTACTTAAAAACATTTGGATTTGTCTTTTGTTGTAGATTGATGTCTCGTACTGTACATACTGTACATACATGGACATGAGTTGGTGTTGCACCATGTTAGTTTGAACACTAGATGTCACATGAGCTTAAAGAATCAACACTATTTCACAGGAGGGTTTTCTCACTGATACATGAACTCCCTTTGGTTTTCGACCTCTTTTTGAAGTATGATCAATGCTCACAACTTTATATGCCGAAAGCAAAGAACACTTCAAAGACTACAACTGTCGGCTCAGTGTGCTTTGAAGAGCTTTGCTTCATCTCGACATCTTGAAACAAGCAGCTCGAGTTGTGGATTTGCACACTGTCTGTTCTTTTGGAAAACACAGTTTGGTTTCATCTCAGTTATAGAGAGAGAGCTGTCAGTGGAAAGACATGTTCAATATGATATGTCCAATGTTCTCTGATGCATCAGCACCAATCACGTTTTAATACTGTTCACATGTAAATATTGTACATACACATGCAGTGCAGTGTAGATAGACACAGAAATGCACAAACACATGTAACGTTGCTGCAATGGCCACAAACTGAACTGAACTGTGACCACTTAAGACCAAAGAAAAACTTTTCACATGGCTTGCTAAGTCAGTGCGATTGGTTTAAGAATGAAACAAAAGGTTTTCATGTGAGATTACTAAACAGATTTCAAATACGACATCATGTTGCTATGTTCACCATGATATTTCAGTCATACGCCGGCTGTATTGTGACCGCTCCACTTTCTGAGTTGTTAAACTCTTCTAATAAGGTTTATGTAATTAAAGAAAAGCTGCCTTGGATCGGATCATTTTAAGGGCTTTAAGGGATCAGTTAGCATGCAAGGAGTAAGCTGCTCGAATATTCCCTCATCCTTTTCCATAAGTGCCATCTAATACAAACACAGGTCATAATAAAATGGAGCTGAACCTAAACAGTTCAAATGATGTTTAGACTTTGAAAGTAAAGTCCCAGCGATATATGAAGTAGTTTAATGAAACACGATGAAATGATGTTGTGGACTCTGTTGCAGCTACTCTTTTTGATTTAGGTATAACAAGTGGTTCCCAACCTGAGGGGCGGGACACCCCAAACCAATCCCAAAGTAAATCTGAGGGTTCACCAAGTCAAAAAAGATTGTCACAATTTCCTCATCAGTATTTAAGATGTTTATTACTGATGACCGGTGCCCACAGACGTCTACAATAACCTTTTCCTCTATTTCTCTACATTCAATTTGCCCGGTTACACGACTGACCCAAAAACGTTGCTTGTGTTTGGTGTGAACACCATTTGTTGTTATGGAGAATCTTTAAGAGCAATCAAAGCTCATGTATAATAAATGAATAACTTATTCACTGTCTCGAATGATGAAGAAGTTTTTTAATTTTTCGACAGTTGCCCCCCTATTTTGGGAGAAGTACGTGTTGGAGCACACAAATGATTAAGTGCAGTCATGTACAGATGTATTCCTTCATAACTTCTTTTGACAAAGATCTTAGGACATGGGAAACAAAAGGTGCGTCCCCAGTATCCACTGGGGACACTAATACAACCACAAGCCCACAAAGAGTCCATGCAGTCCTCCTGTGCTCCGACGCTCATCAGCTCTCAGTGTTTGGAGGTTATTTGCCATGTTCACAGCGCTCTGTGATTTCATAACAACAGAGAGGAAATATTAACTACTGTCACTTTTAGCAGATCATTTCATAATGACAGGGTGCCACCAAGTGGTTCCACACATTACAGGAAAACAACAAAGTGAATAAGAAGACACATACTTGTACTACACATATACTACAAAGTAATATGATTTCTGACCACAATCAAGTTTCAGTTTCATACATTACAAGGGCAAAATATGTAAAATATGTTTGTAAAAATAGTAATAATTAGATTTCAAAGTCACTCCATGGACCAAGACAAGAATCATCTCTTTCCTTTTCCTCTCTTCCTGCAAATATGTTTTACATTCACATTGATTGACAGCCAATCAGCTTTACAGCACGTCAGAGAGGTAGCAATCAACAGACCACACCCCGCCTTCTTCTTCTGTTGTCTTTTCAAATCTAAGTTTTCCTTTGAGCTGTATGGCAGTCTGAGATTGTAGTACACCTTCTTTTCTTGCTACCATTAACTACTTGTTTTACTTTTAACTTACAGGAGTTCCCTGTGGAACTGTATGATTGATGACGGTGATGGCCTAGTGGTCCAGTGGTACGGCTTCCAAAAATACATCACCAGAGTTGATCCAGGGAGACTGTCCCTGTAGTTGGTTCACTGTAAGTCGCACTGGATGAGAGCATCTGTACTTACTTACCTGTAATGTAATGTAATAATGTAATGGCAAGAAGCTTAACTTAGAGTTGTAATTGCACCATAGAAGATGAGAAGTCCAAGACCTGACCTGTCTTTCCTAAGAATGACGACACGGGTGAGGCAATGTAGCAGCTGAATCCTACATTTTGGCAGAACATTGAAAACCTCCCAACAGCTTGTTATGTACTGCAAAGACCCCAGTACACGTTCCTCTCTTTTAATTTTTCTATTTAATACACAGTATATACTGTATATGTGTGTTTTGTTGTTTGTTTGTTTTTTGTTAACTTGTTAAAGATTCTCTATGGAATTTAGACCATATCTATGATTGAGGGTTTGCCTCCACAAACTGGCTGAGCCACCTGCTAGCAGCTAATGGTGCTAACAGCACGAGCAGCACGAACAACAGCAACAGTGCTGACAGAGCTAACAGTGTTGACCTGAGGGGGAACCAGAAGGTTCAGCTGAATTAGGAAATGCAAATGACATATTAATACACTATTGTATTGTGTACTATTTGTGAACTATATTTTCACATTGTACACCTTCTTCTTGTTTTTGATCTCTAAAAAGCTTCAATCTGTCCAACCTACAGTAAAGTACGATATTTTGTAAATCACCGTCCACCAGGTGCTTTGAATCTAAATGAGCATTTTAGCGTTCTAATATGTTTAAGAGAGGAATAATTAAACTGGAAGAAGTTATACAAACATTAGCCCTAACTAATAGCCCTCTCACTGCTTAGTTATGCATGTTCTCCATGTGGATCATGGCCATCGCTGCTCAGGCAGTTGGCCCTGAATAGAGTGACCCGGGGGGGCATGTGACATGTTTGGTGACTGTTTCTGACGGGGCGCTAATGATCGACTGGCACGCAAGCGGGTCGTTAGCTAGCCGGACGAATTAGCAGGTTGCATGCAAAGGACTGGGGATCAGGCCAGACCACAAAATTGTTGAGTCATTTTCATTCTTCCTCTCCCTGCCTTTGGAGGGGAAGTGCAAATGCAGATAATCTCATTAGTAAAACATAACTTTTGTAAACGAGCTTTAGAGTAACCCTTGATTAAACATTTTCAGTAGCTGTAAATTGACACGCCTGCACACAGAGATTGCATTTAGGACTTTCTAGAGTAATCCAAAAGTAAATACTATATCATCCTCATGTGATAGTCCTTACACCATGTGACAGTTTTATCAGCTTGCTTCATCAGCCACCACCCGACCACTTCCCCCTGTGCTGAGCTCATGTGTTGACCCTGTGACCTGACCCTGTTATGAAGGAGGGAAGTGAGACAAGCCATGATCATCTTAAGATCCTCTGATTCATGAGGTTAAAGCACAAAGATGTTCAACCGTTTTGTCACGTACATGCTTTGATCACGAAGGTTGGACAGTCCAGCAATCTGCATAGAAAATAGTATATATTGTTACACACTTTATACAAAATAGATCCCTGGATACAATAGAAATATTATCTGCCATAAAACAGATGAATCCCTCTACACTAAGGAGATATTGGTGCCAGGACACATTCAGCCCTTATTGTGTCTGACATTCAGAAGTGAGGAATGTTCTCGTCAAGTGCTGTGACAAGCACGGGTGGGCTGGTTATCGGCTTTGTGCCAAGAATGGAAAAATCCTCTTTATAAAGTCAAAGCTATGATTGTTAAAGCTCTGGCTAAATGTGGCTGTCTTTGAATGACCATGGGAAGCAGACAGACACTAACTATTGTAACAGCAGAGGGTGCTGCTCACCATTTTCTGATCCTGATATCACTGTGAGCTCTGTGAAGCTTTGTTCATGTGAAATCTTTAAGAATTTGCCTAAATGTTTTGTGATCATTTAGATTGTAGCTGGTAAATGTATGCAAGGGAGGAATGGTTAATATTTGAATACATTTATTTATTGCAATTTTAAATATAGTATAACTTTCGACACAAGTGTATAGCCAACAAACAACGACACAAAAAAAGGAAAAGGAGAAAGGCAAAATCATTTAGTTTTTATTACATTTAGAATAGTAATCAATTCTTCTAAGTGACAGTAATGCTGCTATTCATCTGTATTAATGAATGCACTAATTTACAGAGGGGGACAGTGGGTTCAACACTATAATCCACTCAGCAATGTTTGTTCACAGTTTTTCTTTTTCCAATGTTGTTGCATTATAGGGATTTGCCTTGGCGTGAAACATCTCACTGTTATCAAAGAACTGGAGATTATGTTTAGTAACCTCGGTAATTTCGGCATTTCTACCTTTATTTGACAGATGATGACAGCAGATATTGACCGGAAACAGAGGAACTGTAACTGAACTTCCTAAACCACTTTTACACTCAAGGTTTCATATATTTAAATAAATGCCTCGTCTTACCTTTGGACACAAATCAGTCAGAATCTTAAAGTCACTGAAATGAACAGTAACTATTTTTGATTTAAGAATTAATGTTAAAGTAAAAAAAAAAAAAAAACAGCATTCCTAGATTAATCTTTTTAACTAAAAGGCTGTTTGGTGTAGTGTTGATTAAACAAGTAAAAACCTACCAACTGTCATCAAGTTCTGAATCATATATTGCTAAACCCTGATTGGTGCACAGCAATTTGAGACATCACGTTTTCTCTAAAAGATCCCTACCCACTTCAATGTTGTGTTCATGAGGAGCTGTTTGTAAAAATAGATTTTTAGGGCCTTTAAAAAGCTTTTAATGCTTTCCATGTGCTAGAGACGGAGTAACACATAACAAAGATGAGAATCCCCACAATGAATTGCACACAATCAACTCCAATGCTGAAGTACCATTGAGAGGTAGAACTGTGTGTGATGCAGGACTCTCCTCAACATCATAGAGGGGAAAGCAGATACAGTTTCCAAGAAACATCAGTTCAAATTTGCAAATTTGCAAAACATTAGCAAGTTTCTCTGTGCTAACAGTATCCTGGTTGTTGCTTGTATCTGTAGTTGTTTTCTCATATGAACTCCCGACAATGTATATGACCCTCCTTTTTCAACCTCGGATGTTTGTTTTGTTTTGGTTTCATGCCAGCCGCGATATAATTGTCATCAACACGCCAACTTGCTCACTGTGAAGTCTCCGGACAATGAGCAGCTCTATTCACACAGGGCTCAATCGGACATTACACAGACTTATTACCGGGGAGCTGGCAGGGTAAAGTTTGTTTAATGTCCGGTCTCAATGATTCGGACATTTGCGTTTGGGTAATGTCTAGAAAATGTAGGTGTGCAACTGACATCACCGACACAAGTACTCCCACTGCTAGTAAACGGTATTCGGTATTAGCAGTATTTGTACCTGCTATTGTGTATGGGCTCCTTATCTGATCAACCATCAATTATCCATCAATTTGACATACAGTATTTCAAGATCTGGACAGCAGAGCAGCTCCCGGAGGCCACAAGCACTCCAGTCCTCAGAGGACATCAACTTTGACGTCAGTGATTTATCTTTGGTCTGAGATATTAATTACAAGACGCCATGTTCTTCAAACTCACAGACAGACAAAAAATGTACTTTGCATTTGGGAGACTTCATCGCTGGTATTTTCCCCTCACGCAAGAAGACGACCCTGTGACATGTGATCCATGGGAAAGGTCAGTTATGTAAGAGTTGATTAAGAGTGTGGGATTAATGAGGTTGTTGGGCAACAGGGTTGGAGAAGTCGTTGCATCAGCAAAGGAAACCTGAGTAAAATGTGAAAGTGAACTTTCAAGGATAATATTTCACAGTGAGTATTTCAGTGTTATGGCACAACTTGCCTGTGGAGGGCTCACTCGATTTACTTTTAGAATTGATCACTTGAATCACAGGCCGATGGGGAAGAGATTTAAAGGTTTATTTTCACAGGGAAAGACAATATGACTTTCTGCTTTGAGTTATTATCCTCGGTGATGTCCGAATCCAGACATTGACTCCTGTTGTATTGTTTCCTGTAAATACTCTCTGTAGTCATTTAATGGTGATCCTGATGCATACCAGGATGCCTGTCCGTAATTCAACTGTGCAAACCTGAAGTGTTTAAGCCGCTCCAAACAAAACGTAAAATGAATGGCCGCCAGCTGCTGTTTCTTTTTTACGGTCGTAGGAAAGGAGGCTGCTCGGAAATGTTCTGCAGATGTGATTGCATGACTGGCTGGTGACAACTTATAAAAGGAGACTAGGGGGCACCCTGTGAGCCCAGGGGGAGATGGTGAGATCAAGCTTGCATAGCGATAAAGAGAAACAGAGTGGGGTCCTACCTTAAAAGGCAGAATCCTGAAAGCTGTGGGCCATAACATTAGGAATGTAGTCCTCTGACCTGAACGTTTGGTACTTTCATACACTCTTTCTGTGTTCTGCCAGGCAGATTGAGTTATATTGTTAAAAAACACTTGATGGAAATGGCCGGCACTGCTGGCTGGTGTAGGACAGTTTAGTACTGAGTCATCCCTCATGTAGATATAAGACAGTCTTGAATTCAGCATGTTATCAAGAGACCAGAGGCAAATCCATTGAAAATAAACAGACGGCTAACTTTCTAGAGCCAAGGTAATTTTCTAGCAATGTGGGAAGATTTGCTTTTTGAGAGTTGAATGCTTCACAAAGGCCTTCTGAGAGTTAAAAGTATTCAATAATGCTCATCAGGGTGTTGCCTAACAACTCATTCATCAAAAGTGGAGCAGCTGAAGGATGCAGCTTTCAAAGCAACTCCGAGAGTTAGTTGAGAAGATTGATACCACTCTCAGCAAGCCACCGGTTAGTTTAGCTTAGCATAAAGACTGGAAACAGGAAGAAACAGCTAACCAAAGTTAGGCACTTCTAAAGCTTATCAATTTAGATGTTGTTGTTAGCTGGATTTTGTTACATTTTGACATAGACAGGCTAGCTGTTTTCTCCTGTTTCCAGTCTTTGTGCTAAACTAAGCTAAACAGCTGGTGAGGTGGCTACATATTTAGCGTACAAACATGAGAGTGGTAGTTTGATCTACCAATCTTTCACACACATTGTATCTCATTAGTTTAATCAGCTCACATTGACAATTTGTTTCTTTAGGAGTTGTACTGTATCTTGGCAAACAAAAGCTGCTTTTGAGAGAGCTAGCTGTTTCTATGCTAAGCTAGGCTAACCATGTTCCGTCTCCAGCTCTGTACTTATACTGCGTTCCTATCATGTAATTTAGACCGTAACAGGCCCTTTTTGCAGCAGCCATTTTGACATGTCAGATGCAGATTAAACACAGCAGGTGTAACTAATAACATTAATTATGGCCCGGTCACCGGGCACGGGTATTGTGCATGCTGGCTCACTGGAATGGCTGTGACTTACTAAATAGAACGGGACCATAAATAATTTAATCAATTGCACCTGTGTCAACCCTGCTTGGAAAAGAGCCCTGTTGGAAAAGAGCCACCAAGAGCCACCAAGTCATAAAATACAATCATGTCAGCTCACTAGCTGTCATTCCTAGTCAGCGATATCGAGAATCTATTTTTGCAACAAATAGACACAGGAACAGGACATACAGATCGAAAGGTAAGGGTGGATACAGGTTAGCAATTTATAGAATATTGAAATACAGAGATTAGCTATTGATATGCATTGAGAAGAAGATTTGTGGGGAATACTAAGCAGCTGTGTGGTGTCAATTTGGGCAAAACATTATTTGAGTCATTAATGATATTAGTGGCAGCATTAATAATAGAAAGAAACAAAAGGACTGATGGTAGAAAGACAAAAAAGAGTGGATACATGAGTAAATACATACACAGAAAGGAACGAGGGGAGACAGAAATTTCAATAGATCATTATGCGACTATTATTATTTTAATAATCGTGGCAGTTGCAGTGTTCTGTGTTTGTGTCTGTGTGAGTGTGTTTCTACTTGCATGTATGGTCCTATTTGTGTTTGTTTTTGTATGTGAATGTATAAGTATGTGTACGTTTGAGTTTGTTGTGGCATTAGCTCACCAGAAACTCAAAAGATTGAAGAAGTTTTGAATTCATATCAATGCATTTTTCAAATTTCTGTATGAATCTCTCACTTTGTGAAAAGAACTGGTAGTTACATCTAAATAAAATACAAATAAAACACTAGCACGATTGATTCAGGAAACACAACTATTTCAATTTTTGGTTTCCCTTGTTAACAATCTGCTCCAAATACGTAACACTATTAACAACACTTTCCATGTAAAATTGGCTATATTTGAAAAGAAGTATATAAAAAAAATACTAACACTGAAAATCACATGTGTGACAGATTTAATTTAATTTTTGCAATCTAAAGATCTTATAAACAGTCTGTAAACTCTTCCTTGGAGTGGCATGTATGCACCAATAAACGCCACACCCAGGGCAACTCAATGACCTGGCCTCATTATCTGATCCCAGGAGGTGACTGACTCCAGTCATCTCATTCGGGTGACAGGGTTGTTGTTGACCTGCTGCAGGAAAATATGGTAAGTGATGTCACCAATATCTATAAGAGGAGATACCCCCTAAGCCCACTCCCCTCCCACACCCTTCTCTCTGCATAGCGTTGAAGGAATTCTCAGAGGGTTGTCTGGAGGAAATGCAGCAAAGAGCAAATATATAAATACCTCCTTTGGGTGAATATAGGTTGCCGGCCAAAGAAGAGAACCCGAATAGGCAGTTGCTGGCCTGCTGGGGGCATGCCATTTAAAAAGAGACAAAATATAGACAAGGGTGATCTTAGAAAGACTCACATGATCACTGTCTTTGGTTTCATTCCCACGAGCTGCCTTACAAGGAGGGTTCAGATACAGAGAGCATACACAGTACATTACTGTACCATCATCCCTTTCTGGCCAGGCTGGAATAAATCAGAATAATTCATGAATTGTGAGGGGGTTGTCGTAAATTAGGCCGATTTAAAATGCCGTGGAAGGACAGTGAATGTCGCTGACTGCAAAAGGATGCTCTGCACTGTCAATTACACACCTGTAAAGCTTCCTGACTGCATCTTCCACAGTTGCAATGTTTGGATTCTGTCCACAGACAGTCAATCAGGCAGGCAGGCAGACAGACAGACAGACAGACAGACAGACAGACTCAATTTGCCATGATGACACACACACAGACCCATGAGGTCAACAAGTAATTATTGCTAAAAATGTACTGTAGTTAAAAACTCTCGTCCCTTACAGAGCTATATGTAAGTTAAATTTGCTAACAAACGACCTAAAGAAGCTAAGGGTTGTCACCATTACTGGTAATTTCTATGGCACCAAAACCCTGCAGTATATTGAATTGAGTGGGGAAACTTTTTCATATCAAGGTCATTTTTTTTACAACATCCTTCGAGGGCCGTACTAGTTATTGAACTCATAACCTCTGCAACATTTTTTTTAAGACATAGCCCATTCATTTCATCTTTCTTTTATGCTGTGCAAAAAAGCAACTTTTTTATCCATGTATCTTTCTGTTTTATCAGAAATCAGAATCCTTTATTAGTCTGTATGTTACGCTCTAGAGCAGGGGTCGGGAACCTATGGCTCGCGAGCCATATATGGCTCTTTCGATAACACGATATGGCTCGCAGACAATTTTGAGCTGACATTTTTTAACTTAACAAGTAATAAATAATTATACTGTGCCATTTTAAAGTAAAACATTTAGCAGCGGATTTGTTTTTAGTTCTCCCCTCTCCTTTCCTCCGCTCTGTGCGTGTGTAGGGGGCGGAGCCCCGCCCGTCGCGAGACTGCGCAAAGCAAGCAGTAGACCGGGGGGGTCAAACTCATTCACAGAGGGCCAACATTAAAAACTGGGACTACGTCGAGGGCCAAACACGGTCCACATGTATTGAACAGGGTACACATAAAGTGCAAAAAGATATGGAACATATTTAAGTCAACTGCAAACGGATTGCTGAGCAGTTCAATTAAAATATCTGAGCTGCAAAGTCGGCAAATGGTCTCAGTTGATCAGCAGAATGCTGTCGGGAACACAGAGGTGGAGATGTTTGTCAGTGTTTGGAAACACGTAGTGACCAAAGTTTCCTTCTGCATCCGAGTCTCCCACAGGCAGCTTGGCATCATACATGTCCGTGATCACACGGCCCTGAAGCTGCAGGTTTAACAGTGAGATGCTTCGTTATGTCGCACAAACAGTCCAGCTCACATCGTCCCAGAGATCTGTGGTGTGTTTCCCTTTGCTTTCCAAAAAACTTTCATTCCATTCACGTATTTAGATTATTCCTCAAATGTCTTTTCCCGTGGTTGTGCCATGCATTGATTTAATTACCAAAACCGGCGGGCCAGTTATGACAGACATATGATATTTTCTCGCGGGCCGGATATAATTGCCTTGAGTTTGACACCCGTGCAGTAAACACTGAAACATGCACATAAATGAGATAAATAACGTAAGCGTTTAGTTTATTTAATAAAAGAGCACCTGTTCAATGCAACACTGATACCTCTATTAGTACTCGGAGACGTGTTATTCTTAAAAAATGCACGCATAAAGTTGCATTCAAATTTATATATTTTTATATATGGCTCTCAAGGAAATACATAAAAAAAATATTTGGCTTTTATGGCTCTCCCAGCCAAAAAGGTTCCCGACCCCTGCTCTAGAGAGAGCTGCTTGTTGGGCCAAACTCCGCCGAAGTGTTAACTTTATCCTTTCAGCTCGTGCAGGTTGGCATGTTTTGTGAGGCTCGAGATTATTTTTCATCACCACAAGCGTGTCCGCACAAATTAGGCACACTGGCCTTTTATCGTTCGTCCTTTTCTCCTGGAAAGTGCGACATTCCGCATCCACCTTTTTCTTTTTTACACTCGCCATGCTGCGTTCACTGATGTCAATGACCGTCTTGTTTAATATTAAAGTATTTTTACATGACGTGACCACGTGATGACACGCTCCGCTCGTTTTGTGTTCAAGGACCCTGACTTTGGCCAGGAAAAACAGTCAGTTGCCCGTTTATTCTATTGCTGTCTAGATTTATTTTTTTATTTCTTTCTACCTCGAGGGCCATATACGGCCCAGAGGTTCCCCACCCCTGCTGTAAAGTGACACCACTCACCGATTCATAATTAGAATTTAGCAGCACAACAGTTTTACGTCTGTTACTGCATAATGCCAAATTATACCAATTAATAAATTAAACAAATTAATGATTATCTTCATGTAATATTTTAACTAACTTCTATTTGACCATTAATAGCTGTAACTGTATTTACGTGTATTTGAACAATTTGAATTATTCACTATTATGCTGATTACTGCTCACTGCAAATAACCCCCAAATATTGATGCTCATTAGACATTAAGTTACGATTAAGTGTACAGTAGCTCTTGTTTTGCTCTGCATAGCGTGACACTACCATTAACTGGGCCTGGGTTTTGTCACGGAGGTGTTCTGGTGCCTCTGAGGTGACACTGCTCTGTTTAACTCTCATTCTCCTTTCAGCTCAGCTCTCACGTGCCCAAGATACAAACTGAACTCACTATGGTTACTGTCGGCCAAACAGCAGTCAACAGCGCAGTGAACCTGAAGTATCCATTGCCTAGAAGACCAAACTACATGTGAGCTCGCTCGTATCTGCACTGCATCAACCCCTGCTCAGGCTCATTTTAGTCTCCCCTGGGAATAAGTTCTCTCGGCTCTCTCCTGTTGTTGTCTTTTGAAAAGGGAGCTGCAGCTCCATGCTGCTAAATCAGCAGATTTGCAGAACACTTGATGCCGAGCTTCATGCTCAGCATCCCAAAGTAAATGTTCCCAAGAAACGTTCTACTACTGAGGCCCCTGATCATCAGTCATAGCATTCAATTTTGGAGCATGCACAGTATATATCAACGATGAATAATCTCTCCAGCAAGCAAGAGAAATATTCAACAATAATATTTCTAAGAAAAGCTGCGCTCATGCCTCAGATATTTCCTCCTGCTCGGTCTGTTGGGCTACATAAAAAGTACTGTCTCTGTGTTTGGCTCATTTTGTACTGCAGGACATTTACAGCAGGTGAAGACAAGAGGAGCTTTATCCTGCTGCTCATGGGGAAACATCGTATAAAAGTTTCCCTTCTCCTCTGCTTGACACAGCTCAAGTCCGGCTATGAGGGGCTCCTTTACCGACACCTCTATGTGAAAGACAGTGTGCACACTATGCAGCTCTGTTGTGGAGGTTGGGTGGAAAATTTAGCTGGGTCTGAGCTGTGCTTTCTTTGGCTCCGGTGGCCTCTGAGCCAAAGCTTATTCATCTGTGAACTGACAGCTTCACCTAAGCCGAGGAAACTAGGGAGCCGGATCCCGAATCTGCTGGAGGAACGTCTATATCTTGAATAATTTACCTTGTAATGTACAGTCAGGGCAGCTGAGAAAATATCCTTTGTGTGCCCTCAAGTTTTGATAATTTATATTTTATTTGATACAATTTGCCTCATAGGATGCTAACAACATGCAAGTTGTTTATGTTCTTTTTTCGCTTCTTGTTATTCACCATCCTCCTAAACCACGGCATCAAAGAGACAGAATTTAGCAATTAGGCTTTTTCTGTTTTTGTCAAGAGAGCAACTGGTTGGGAAATTACAAGGCAGCAGGTAGTGGCAACACCCGTGTCAGCTCCTTCTTTTGGCTCACGTCTATTTTCAGGAACACAAGTTTGGCTGCACCAATAATATTTGAGCTAAGTTTGCTTCTTTTAACATCAATCTTTTAGTGAATTTATCTCGAGAGATTCAAGCAAACTGAAAACAGAAAGCTAAGCTAAGATGTGACTTGCCAGTAAAACAAGTGGAATATTGTTCTGCATGTGAGTCTGTGGGTGTCACAATGAGTTGCCTGATTGTGTTACAGCATGTTTGTGGCAGTTGGAGTCAAGGTCTCTTCAGGTCAAACTTCCACCGTGGCCTTGTGGTAATGAGAAACAAACCACCAGGACTATTTCCTCCTTTCGTCTTTAGTATTTTCTCTTGTGCCTTCAGGTTCCCAGAGAAGACTAAACCATAAACATGACTGTGTCTGCTGGTAGCCAACCAATTCAAATACAGACGCAGTGACTTACATTGGACAAACCTCTATGAAATCACGGCAGAAAGCCTACTGGTTGCTCAAACAACCAAAATATTCACTCTGTATTTCATGTAGCGTGCTGAACTCACACTCAGACAACATGGAGGCAGTGTTTAGGGTTTAACATGTGTCAAGTATTTTTGTTGGATTTCATTAAACACCGGCATTTCCTGCTATTTTGTGTCTGAGAGCTTTGGCATCTTTACAGAAATACTTCTAATATGTTACACAACACAGCTACAGTGCTGTGTCGCAAGCTCTTTTGTAAACCAAAGGAAATTTTCTTGGGGTCCATGCCTGTAAAAATGAAGGCTGTCATCAAGTCAATGATGTACCATTGAAGGTATATGCATAGCAATTACCTTGACAGCAAAGGTTTTCATTACTCACACTCAGAGGTGGCTTAGCACATGCAAACTCTTTCACACTAATGCTGGGATTTTCCGATGGTTGCAGCATCTGCCATGACACAGGTTTTCTTCATGTCTCCTCTAACATCTGGTATCACAACGGATGCCTCGGCTGGGCAGGTGACTGTTGTTTATGGACATTCTGAGGCCTTTGAGGGATTTGGGCGGGTTTGCCACACATGGCCTGCTAAAGGACAGAAATGGAATTGAACTATAATTATTTGCATATGAAATAAGATTGCTAACACAAGCACATATAACTCTGGATGTGCTAGAGAAGTGTTTTTACTTAACATGCATGACACAGTGGTCCGTGGGTGTTTTGGAGAAGCCTGCCTTACGCCTCCATAAGGTTTTGCTATGACTTATTGTGGGAAGTAGCAGCGCGCACAGCTCCAAAACCTAAATAATCGGGTGCACGGTAATGACAAGTATCAAAACACCAGCATTCACAGATATATGGTCTTCTTCTTCTTCTTCTTCTTCTTCTTCTTCTTCTTCTTCTTCTTCTTCTTCTTCTTCTTCTTCTTCTTCTTCTTCTTCTTCTTCTTCTTCTTCTTCTTCTTCTTCTTCTTCTCTTTTTCTCTTGTATGTGTCCATAATAAACAAGAAGACACTATATCTGTCAGTGTTTTGTATCTTTTGGTATTACATACCCTTCATGCGTCTACAGGGCTGGGCCCACAGGGAGAGATGATCAGGGCGAGGAGGCCATTGATGAGGGGGTTTAAGAAGCTGTGTGTATGGTAATCACTGCTGTCCTGTTCTTTCAGGCTTTTGCTTCCACACTGCTGGGTCAACATATCTTTATTGTAACTAAACAGAGAGAGAGAACTCATCTATCGTTCAGAACTGAACAAAGGTTGCCTGCGAGTTGTAAGTGCGTGTTTTACAACCTCATCTCTCTATGCATTCTGGTAGAGGACAGCGCGGCTCTAAGGCCGTAGCCCTTCCTCCTCACTTGAAACAGCTGATTTATGTCTGGTCCTAGACACTTGTGCTCTGTGGCTGGAATGCATGGAATTTCAAAGACCCCTCCTCTGCCAGTCCCGTCCACACGCAAACGAACAGTGCAGGCGCCTGGTTGGGCAGAGGAAGGTCCACCGGTGCTCCCACTGCAGGGCAGGGACGCAGAATGTAAGGAATGTCAGAAGCGAGAAAATTAATCCATTTTATCCTTCTTTCTGTCAATCTGTTTCTCTTTCTTTCCTTAATATCTGTCTTCCCTTTTGTGCTATGTTTTTTTCCAGTGTTATTTAGATTTTCAGCCTCTCTTGATTTCTCTTGGGTAGTAATTTTTGGGAATTAACTCTTGGTTCGGGTGTATGTGCACATTACCTGCCAAGAATTAGCCAGAGTAGGACAAAATTAATTTATTTGTGTTACAATTTTAAAAACACAAATATGCATAGTGTTCAGTTGTTTGAAATATGGCAAATGAATTATGTGACAGACAAAATAATGCTTTGTTAAACACACTTAAAGTCACAAAATACATATGTTCAAGTGTAAAAAAAGGAAAAGACCTCAAAATTATTGTGTAATTATATGGTGGGAGTCAACATATGAACACAAATCTATCATGTAGCATTTTTACAGTAATGCAAAATCAAAGGCACAATGGCTGTATTTTAGCTGTAACTCAACAGCACATGCATCTTAAACATGCGGCTAGCATGGCAAACAAAAAAAGAAGAAGAATCAACATTCCATAGAAGCTAGAATAGTTATATGTTTTGACAATAAAAACATAAGCAGTTCTGTCTATTGTAGCTCATTTTCATCTCAATGATATATCCAGACACCATTTTGATTGCTTTTTGACTCATTCTCTTCTCATGGCTATAGTTTAATTATTCCCTTTCTCCTCCTAGGGCCTCAGCGTAGCTCAAGGCCTGCTCTTCGCTGCGGGTTTATCCATTATGTTGAGCACGTCGTCAAGGATGGACGGCCCCAGATCGAGTTCAAGAGAGAGGAATGACCCCGTGATCTGGGCGAGGGAATCCTGCGACGTGCTCTTCTGCTTGGAAAACGCAAACTCAAAATCACAGATGCGACCCTCCTCCACCCCACTGTCTCTGTCCACCCACTCTCCATTGCACTTTGAGAGCTCATGCTTGAAGCCCAGGGTAATGTCATTGTTAAAGTGTCCATAACCATTGCAGTTGCCATTGCCATTGAGGCTCCGGCTGCCATTGCAGATCTTGTTCTGGAAGTCCCCTTTACCTCTAAAGCTGTCAAAGCTGTCGCTGCTCATATTACTGTTCAGGCTTCCGTTAGCTTTGAAGGTGCTGTTGCTGTGACCATTGATATAAATGGATGATGGCTTGTCAAACCTGGGTTTGCTCCTGTTTATTTTGTTAGCTTTGGCAACCGCCTTAGAGGTGGACTTATCTGTGTTTTTCAGCAGATCCAGGAGGACGTCAGGCTTCGACTGGATATCTGCGCAGGGAGACGAAGGCTCGCTGCTGAAGACATCCAGGGAGTGCAACATAGCATCCATCTGCAGGATCTCTACTTCCTCTGTGCTGTCAGGTTTCATGTGAGCTGTAGACCCCATGATGTCGTCCAATGGCTCCGGGGGCATGGAGAACACAGTGGAGGAGATCAGGGGAAGGGTAAGCGCCTGGCAGCCACCAATAGTTGGGAGGGAGATGGCGTTCTTGAGCACCGGAGAGGGGGGTCTCGGCAAAGGAAGCATCACCGGTGCTGTGAGCTCTCAGAAACTCACTTTGGACGCCATACTGAGGGTGGACGTCTCCCTTCCCAGCTAGGAGTTCATACTTCCCCTGGAGAAAAGACATGTCTCCAAAGGCATCTCTCTCCCCGCCCTTGCCAATGTGGATGGTGTGGCGAAAGTCTCCAAGTGGTGGACTGATCATGTCTGGGGACAAAATATCTCTGAGACGACATTTCTTTCCCTTCTTAGTTTTGGTAGATTTCAGGTATATGGGTGCTTTCGCTGGCATGGCTGTAACTGCGGAAGAGATCTCAGATATGTAGGATAGAAAAGTCAGAAATGCTCTACAAGTTCTGGACGTTACAGTTCCCCCTGAGAGAAGCTCCTGTTACATTCTCAGTAACACACCGGCGAGGCAGGAGTCCAAAAATACTTCACAGCAATTGCAGCATCGATCAGGTCTGGTGATGTCCGCCACTGTAGAAAGGTCAAATGGCCACTTTCCTGAAATCAGAGAGTATATGTCAGCATTATATATTTTTTTACTCAGCACTGTCACACTTCCAGAAGGTTCCAGGATCGGAACATTGGGAGACAAATAAATCTGGTCAGTAACACAGGTTCCACAAACAAACTCTGGATCCTGCAAGAAAAAACAATCTCATTCTCATCTCGCATCTGGCGAGCTTGGAACCCAGAGCAGAGGAGGATGAGGCCTCGGTCTATGAGGTTTTTGCGCTCTATTCACATTTCCACACATGAGCCTCCTTTGGCCTCCACAACTCTGGATGTGCTAATGTGGAACAGCTGGACCGCGGATTGGGAGAGGAGATGCAAAGCTGGACTTTAGTAGGATCAGAGCAGGGCAGCCTGTTTTAGGGACGAGCTACTGCTCAGACACGCACAAAGATAGAAAGAGATGAACCAGAGGGGAGGGAAGGGGTTTAGGTGGTTTTGTGGGATTGTGCGAGAGAGATAGAGTGAGGGATTACAGAAAACGTGGATCTTAAGAAAGAAGGTGATGCAGATTGTCCATTGACTTGGCTTTGATGGGCAAATAGTTTAATAAGGGCTGAAATACCAGCTAGGTTGCCCAGTAAACATTATTAAGGGGTTATTGGATTTGATAAAAGGTGCCTGATTGCAAGCTGCCTTCTCAGAGATTTTCCATTACAAATCCAATGAAAATGTCACCATGTCGGCAGCCAGCTTAGTGCAGGATGAACTTCGTAAAAACAGGAGAGAAACATTTTGACCGTTTGAAATGACATAGCAACCAAGGAGAAAACACTCCACACACTGCGGAGGAAGGGAGTTGACTGTGTGTGTGTGTGTGTGTGTGTGTGTGTGTGTGTGTGTTGTGTGTGTGATGGGGGGTGGGAGAGAGCACCAGTGAGAAGAGAGCTTGCCCATTTATAGACATATTTACTTATGAGAGGTATGTCAGCAGTGACCGTCTGACAGAGTGCACCGCTGCACAAAAGTGCCTGGGCGGTCAGGTCCACCCCCCAAAAAAAGTAGTTTCTCTGAGAAAACATCCACATTCCTGCTGCAACCAACCCCATAGACATTCTGCATCAGCCTTATCAGAGACACTTTGAGTAGGCTATGTTTATTCAGCAGGCACATTAGTGTGGAGCCAGAGAGACAGACACTTTCTGCGTATTTAAAACCAAATTGCTGGCTGGAAACCGTTGCTCTGACATCCACTTTCAACATGGATGCCTGTGTTTCCAACCTGTTTGCTGAAGTGCAGAAGCAACATTATCTGCATTATGAGAGCCACAACTGCAATTAACTGTACGGGATGTGAAGTACAAGGTGGAATCTTTAGGGGATGCCATTACAACACAAATAAACCTATCACCCAACAAGCACTGTAGGGCTATATATAGCCATGACAAACACTGAGTGTTACAGAACATGTGTGAGTGTGTTGAATAGCAACACCGCTCCTCCGAGGGTCCTTGTGTATTCGAATGCTGGTGTGAGTGTGAGGTGCCTGACTGAGCTTGTGAGCAGTTTTGAATGCACGCCATGTGTGCGAAGGAGAGCGGGTTTGTTTGCTAGCAGTGAGTGAGAGAAAGGGGAGGAAGGACGGTGAAGAGGAGTGCTGCAGTGTTTGATGAAGGGAGGGGGGCAGCAAAATCCCTCACTTGTTTAGCTCAAGCTTTTCTCTTATTTTTCTCTCTTCCATTTCTCTTCCTCCCACTTGTTTTTAAAATACCGTAAATCTTTTTGTAGTCTCTCTTCTTTTCCCTGATGCTGCTCCATCCTTTCTGACCTTGACAGCTGATGCTCACTGCAGTGGGAAATTGGGCTTGGATAGGAACTGAAACAAATGAACCTCCAAGCCAAAAGCTGCTTCCTGTGGGCTCAGAGTGTGCATATCTATATTAACTTTTTCAATGCTATTCCGAAGAAAAGAAGGTCACAGCCGCACAGCTGGCTGAAAAACTTCCTATCAAACGTACCTATTGATTATTTCTCTGCCCTTATGAAATTATAACCCCGTCTGTGTGGACCCTCTCTCCAGTGGCATGAGAAAATGCACAGCCCATGCATTATAATAGTTGAGTGAAATCAATACTATGGACAGAACTTATAGGAAATCCTCTTGAAGAGCAATCCAGCTCTGACAACTCTCACAGGGGGACATCTGCTGCGCGTCCAAGGTCAACACTTGTGGCCCGTGAAAAGTCAGCTGGTATGATGAAAGCCTGGAAGTCTGACCTTCACGAACCATCCTGCTGGTGGCCCAGTTTGGCTTATATGGCAAACATGACTGGAATTCCAGAGTCCAACAGCAAAGTATGAAGAAAACAATATCCTCATGTTGGTCTTTAAGGAATGTGCTGCACAACCAGTGTGAGGGTTAGTTTAATGAGAGATGGACAAATTGATTCGAGTGCAAGTAGAGAATCTCAAGAGTCATAGCAATGTTAGTTAATCTTGTGTTGGCCCAAGAGAAAATTAATCAATTACAATAGCTCAGAGTATCCCAGGATAGACCCATATAGCCTGACCCGATGAATCCATTTGTGTCTCTGCTGGATGTTAATAGTTGAACGGGTGTATTCTGGTATATCTCAAAGCCAAGGCCATATTTGCACCTTCCTTTTGGAACTGATCCATAAAGCTGCGGCCTGGCACGTGTTGACTGAATGCAGTCACAGGTTTTATTTACACCTCCAGGGAAGTGGGGATCTGATGGCACCTTCCTTTCAAAATTGCTTGCCTGAGCAGCCATCCAGTCTTAATGGGAGCTGCAAGATAAAAGCCACTGTGTCATTGGGTCAGCAGCAGCTATCTGTCTGGGCATGAAGTGATCTGGAGCCTCCCCAGCCTCTTTAAAAATGGAGCTTTGCCTCATCAGCTCGTGCTTGGGGGAGGGGGGGGGGGTTGGTTATTAGTGAGGGGGGCACCAGAGGGAGTGAGGTGTTGAAAGTTTGAGCATTGGGGCAGAAGAATGTAGGGTTGGTATCTGCTAATTAAATACATTTGCTTCAGTATTTCTGGACACCTGGGTCTGTATATTCCAAGAGGCAGTATAACTCTACTGCAGCACTACATAAATCCTGCAGTTTGATGATGCTAATTTTGCCGAACTGCGCTAAAGCCGGTGATGAAGGATGTACAGCGAGAGAGAGGCTCAGAAGAGCAGCTGTTCAAAATATGACCTGTATTTGACTTCCCCATTCTTTGAAATAAACATCCGTTAATATTCCTCCCATGATGGAATTACTGTGCTGACATTTCGCATCAGTGCTGTAGAAAAATAGCATGCTATTCTGCACTTGTGTGGTAGTTGTGGTCAGTGTAACAGCATCAGCGTGTGGGAGACAAACTTCTATTCCTCCCACTGTGTCTAAAAAGCAACTTGGTGGAAGTTTGAAGTCTCCAAATACTCTTAACATCTAACCATGGCCTTGACTTTTGTCACGCCTTTGGATAGCAGAAAGACCCTCTCTTTGGGGCTGTTATAAAAGCAAATGCACATACCACAGAGGGTAATGGTAGCCTTACAGAATAGATTGAGCTGTTGTTACATAAAAAAAAAAAAAACTCAATTATAGGCAAAGGCCTTACTTTCATGGTCGTGGTGCCGCGACGAGGGCGAATGGCAGTGTTTGTTCTGTCTTTCTTTCTCGCTCCCCTTGTGCCACCCGCATGCATGGCCAGCACATGCCAGAGTTATCCTTGGCAGAGAAGGAAGCTTAATCAAAGCGTATGAAACATGAAGGGAATGTCAATATATACTGGCCAAAAAAGAAAAAGCTCTTCCCTCCCAGTGTACCCGTATAAAAAACGCCTCCAAATCTGCGAGAGATAAAGGCTGCTCTGCATTTTTGGGGAACATGCCTTAAAAATGTCTGGCAGACAGGATATCATGTTGCTCCCAACAATTCAGCTCTTGTGTTACATGTGTCAGAGCGTCTGCCGGAGAACTTACCAGCCATGCATTCACACGTTTCACTAGACAATTATGCTCCAGACATTCAAGAAAAATCCAAGAAACTCACATGAAAGCATACTGCAGCAACATTATCCTATGTACTAATTTACTGAACCAGCAGAGTGTGTACTAAAACATGCTCCCACTCTCACTCACCTCAGATATTCCGATGGGTGAGATCTTGATCCTTCCCAGGTATTGCTGGTGTGCTCCTGAACACTGCAGCCTCAGGTTGATATGTGTGCGTTCAGTGGCTGCTGTTTGGCTCCTGTGGCTTGTTGATACTGCCCTGCCTCCTATCTCTGCCTCGGGGCTGCACTTCTGTCGACTGGGACGTCTGCCGGACAGCTGTTTAGTCAAGTCTCCTCCTACGCCTCCCGTTTCTCCCCCCTCCTCTCTCTCTCTCTCTCTCTCTCTCTCTCTCTCTCTCTCTCTCTCTCTCTCTCTCTCTCTCTGCGTTCTAGCTTCCTTCTCTCCCTCCAGCAGCACCTGTGCATGCCTGTCCTCTCTTCTACCCCGAGCTCAGATTTTTTAAGCAGCTCTGGGGTGATGAGTGATCACAAACACTGGTCTCGCGGAAAAGGCACATGCCTCATGGGATGTCTGGCTGTCTCTGGCAATGCTTCATGATATGCCCGCTGATCTGCACACATTTAGAAAAAAAAAATAGCTGCATGAAGACACTCTCCCTGTCTCTCTTTAAGCCTCTTCTCTCACAAACACAACAAATTCCAACAAATTCCTTTTTATCACACATGCACATAATTACCTTGCCATTGTTTTCCCAAACTAGAACTCTACATAATCACTTCATATTGTATCAAATTCTATTAATTTGGTGCATAGCCCTTTACTTTTTAAAGCTGCTCCAGGCTGAGGTAACACTGTACGATTGGACTAATTGCTGCAGTATACTGCAGCACTGCAGCACATGCACTGGACATTTACAGATAGGCTGCGACCAAAAATAGACTTCCTCAGTGGGAATCTGTGTCTCTCTATAATGATGTTAAATGCAAAGACACAGATACTGTATGTAAAGGTTCTAAACTGATGCCCACAAGTCAAGGACATGGCAAACCTCACCAGTGCATCCCATTTTGTTTCTTCTATACTTGTATTAAAAAAGAATTCCCTTCACCATGGTAACCGGTGCAGCTCAGAGTTGATGTGTAGATTCCCCCAAAGAGACTGAGGAAGCACGAGGAGAGGTGAGTGTTTCTGCTTGTGCAGTGCGTTACAAAAGGGCAAAGAAGATACATGTGGGGGAGGGGTGCTTGTATCTCAGTGTGTGTGTGTGTGTGTGTGTGTGTGTGTGTGTGTGTGTGTGTGTGTGTGTGTGTGTGTGTGTGTGTGTGTGTGTGTGTATGTGTGTATGTTTAAGAAACGGGGTGAATGCATGTCCTCACAAGTCGTAGTAGTACTTATAGTACAATAATCCTGCTATATAAAGCATCCTTCAGCAAACAAATTCTCTTTTCTGCCGAATCTGGCGGAGTAGCTCATTCTCCTTAAAAGTATAATATATAACATTTCCACACTAGAATTTCTAAAACCAAATAGATATATTTTGAAAATTCTTTATTCAGTGTTTTTTACGGGCTTTACTCACCGTGTCCGTTTGTTTTGGAGAGGAGGAGACCTGCTGATAATTGGGCTTCCGGTAGGAACCTCCTGATTAGGAATAATGAAGGAATCCTAGCCCGGAGAAGCTGACTGCAATGACGCCACTAACTATTTTCTTATTGTCTTGATTGAGAGACCCCCTATTGGCTGAAAATGACAAGTCGCTTTCTCCTTACTGTTATATTTCATGTGATGGATGCACCACTGTATAAACTAGCAATATATAAATCTTTGCAAAGTCTTGTGCTGAAATGAATGCCTGGTTTGTTTGTGGACGGCCTACGTTGCTGAGACACCCTCTATTTAAGTCTTACAGGCGTTATTTAGCACCAGTTAAACAGCAGTTGTGAATGAAGCCCTTTTAGCATGATGTTGTGGAGTCGCCTCGAGGTGATGTCATCTAGCATCCATGTGGCCAGCACACGATCTGTAAGTAGAACACACAACACTGTCTTCTCATTTAGGAAGACTATCAAACCTGGGAAACTCCAGAGCTTGAAAAGGACACTCAATGTAACTCCCCTCAAAAGATACATTGGGCAGTAGTAGAGGGATGGGACACCAGTCAGTGATAACTGCATAACAAGGCATAATAGGTTTAAAGGATTTAAAAGTTTGTACATAATTACTTTATAAATGGCTAATATATTGTTTCATTTGCTTTTTAACAAGAGGCAATGCACTTAATACAATACAATTAAGATACCTGTAGGTTTGCCAATGTTAGCCAGCTGGATCATTTTCAGCTACTGTCTTTTTGCAAGATTTTTCGAAAACCAACAGCCCCTTTTTCACAGCAGATATTTTGACGTGTTATAGTAGCAAACAGCACTTTCAGCAAAAACAGTGTCAGTAGAGAACTTATATGAGCAGGAAGTTCCAGTAATATGTATGTAAAATGTTCCATTGTCCAATTATACGTTTGTGTAAGGCAGACATACCAACTGTCTCATTAAAACTGTGCGGAAACCCAAGTCAAATCCAAATCCTAACACAGCATGATACACTGAATCTAACATTTCCAAAGATATATATATACGTATATATATATATAACCCATGAGCTTATATTTATATACATATGTGTATATATATATATATGTATATATATATATATATATATATATATATATACATATGTGTATATATATATATATATATATATATATATATATACACATATGTATATATATATATATATATATATATATATATATATATATGTATATATATATATATATATATATATATATATATATATATATATATATATATATATATATATATATATATATATATATATATATATATATATATATATATATATACACATATGTATATATATATATATATATATATATATATATATATACTACACATATGTATATACATATAAGCTCATGGGTTATTACTAAGTCTTAATAAATGACAAATTACTAAGCAACGAGTTACAACATGAGCTTTATTTTTCCCCTAATAGAAAGTGTAACCAAAACTTCACAGCCACCTAATGTTATATTATTGATCCTGAGGTTTTCTTTTCAATTTCTTTGTTTTCCGCCTCAACTTTTCTCAGATATTCTCTCAGCAAACTGGAGACAGCAGCACAAACATACACTGTATGGTGTATTCTGGTGAACACAGCGTCTCTGCCAGGAATAGGCTTGTCATCTTATTTTTGTTTTCCCATTTCAAGTTGTGTTTTGAGTCGTGTTATTGGAGGAATTAGACTCAATTTTTTATTCCAGTTCGAGACTAATTTGTCTCGGTCTGCTTTGGCCCGGGCCTTTGCCGTTTACACAAGGAAGTGTCCTGTCTAAACTGTTCCACTGAGGTTACTTTTCTCCATCAGACACACCACACACTGATCTCAGTTCAGGTAAACAAGCCTGTGCTTGTCCACCAAAAGTAAATCAACTGAGAAAAACAAGATTTAAAGAAGCACGCTCAGTTCTTAACACATTGACCATGTTGTTGCATGTTGTAACTCATGAGGTGTAACACACATCAGTAAGAGTGGATCATGACTTGTTACTGTTTTACAGATTTAGTTTTAATCTCACGTTAACACCTCGCTCTGTTGACACATCGGCTGACTCCACCCTTCCTTCTCCAGCTACTGCTCTGCATGTGTTCACACCCATTACGGAGGGAGCTACATCATTATCACTTGCTGTCTGAGGGAAGTGAGGAGTATAAAACACTGACACGAAGCAGTACTATAAAGTAGAGTGTTTGTTAAAAAGGTTGCTGCTTCTCAGCGTTGCCGGTTGTACGATATTTATTGCATTTGTGTGATCATTGTGCCTCTTCTAAGCGTCACTAAAGGGAGTTTGTAGTAGTTTGTTTCAGTCTGCACTTTATATTTTAATACATTTCCAGATTAATCCCACGTCAGTGTTTACGCATCTCTTCTCACGTCACCTCTCTCCAGCCATCCTGCTTGGCTACGTGATGAATGTGACTCATGAGCACGACTGTAACACCATGACAAATACTGTAGGGCGCTTGGTAACGCTTTGGGGTAGCTATCGGGTTTCAGCACGCCTTTGCTCCCATCAATGGATTTGAGGGCACAAAAAGACATCATGTGTCCGGACCCTCACTGTTACAATATGAACAGGCTTCCATTCGTGCTGTCCTGTAATTTCATTTTGTAATAGTAGGCTATTACAAAAATTGTCAGACTGATTGACACAAACCCCGTTCCACGCATCATGGCTACGTCAGCTCTCTCTCAAAACCCAGCTGGGGGTAGATTTCGTCTTGATCATTTGGAGCCTATGGTACGAAAGTAACTCTCAACACTGCTGCTTCTACTGCAGTTATTTGAAACTGGTGATAGTGTGACGGAAGTTTGCCTGGTCTTCACTGGAATCCATCTATTATATGGAAAGAAATATTAGTTTTAATATATCATATGGTACAGTTATATAATACAGTATAATATAAGTTCAGTGTAACTGATTTAAAAGGGAACAACTCTATATGTAATAATAAAGATATGTAACAACAACATTCCTCCCTGCCACTCTGGAAGGAGTTTCAATAACTTTTCTCAAAAATGTTCACAGCTTTTAACAACACCGTCATGAACAAAATGTTCAGCACACATATTCAATATACATTGTTAACAGTCGGAGACTTGCCGCCGCATGTTGACAGCCTCGTCTATAACTGCTCCATTTACATTCTTATCAAAGCATTCTCTCGGGGTTGAACTGATTCACTTGTAGGTCCTTGTGCGCTCATTTATTTTCATCCTGACAGTAAACATTTCACAATGTTCTCAGCCCTACAGCACACAGGGAGGAACCCCATCCTGAGGGCAGCGTCCAATGCTCTGAGGCAGGAGATGTGCAGCCGAGCGGACGGGGACAGGGGATTGTGGGTAGTCTAAACACTGTCTTGCTCTGTGGCTGTATCCCAACATGTTTTTTTGTGTGTGTGCGGGCGATGCACCATACTGAATTACAGCAGACCACACACACCAGAGGTAGCACCTCGGCTTCTGTACCTATTTAAGCAACTTAACAAACTTCAAGAGTTCAAGAGCAAGGACAGGAAGAGGTCAAGATGTTAAGTGCTGGCCTGAATCAGAAGTGAAACTTACTCTACAATAACTGTGCTCAATAAGCAATTTGATACTTTTCTTTTCATTTTAAGTGCCATGACTTTTTTTTGGTGTGCAACCTTAAAAAAAACAAAAAACAAGAAAGAATTCACCCCAGAACAATTCAGCAATGATAACAAACAGCTGCGTTTTATGTGTAAATGTAGACGACATGATATTACATTAAGAGGCTGCAGATGTAGTTCCAGTAACAACAGATTCTTTTTTTTCATCTTTTTTTCAATCAATCTAAAATTCCACTTTTTTGGTTTCAGTTCCTTAGAAATCGAAGGGCAAGAACTTCTGTCTTGACAACAGTTGTAGTAAATGTAAGGCTTAACATTGACACAAATGATGTGTAATGTGAAAGGGCTCATACTTTTTCAGCTCATTGTTTTGGTTTTTACAAAACAAACATGTTTTAATGTTTTGTTTATCCCCACCGCCCTCATTAACCCAAGTTCCAACTGCAGCAGGGAGCTGTTTTTGACTAAAGGAGACAGCTGTTTGTGTCCTGCAAGTTAATGTTGACTTATTTTACCTTATTTTTGTTATGTAACAAATATACTTTAACCCAAACCTCCATTTTTTCCTAAACCTAATCAAGTAGTTTTGGTGCATAAGTAACCTTTAACACGGACTTAAATCTACACTGTAAGGTTATTTTGAAAAGAGACTGTATGCATAATGCATATAACGAGTGGACACTGACACGCTAGAGGGGTACCTAAAGCGTCACAGTTGGGCCACTCACCAAGCCATCTGTATTTGACGAGTGAGGAGTGAGAATGTCTTGGCCAGAAACATGACTCCTAATTGATGCTAATGTTGCTCCGTATGTAACTGTTTGCTAACACATAACATCTTTAAAAGTTAAACGTTGTGGTCACAGCTTGTTTCACTGCACCTTAGCGGCCAAAAAACAAGCCACAGATACTGACTGCCTCAAAATACAAGAATGCAGTGCAGCCGTCATGCTGCATTTGGAGTAAGTGGTACGATTCTTTAATTTTGTTAATGGGAAAAACTTTGCTCAGTCATTACTATCACTGCTTGCTATCATTACTGCTGTGCCTCTCCACACCGACGTGACGTCCGTGTATAAACCACAGATGATTGCAGCAAATTGAGGTATGTTCTCATAAAGATGTAAACAGGACTAGCGTTAAGAGAAAATGTCAAAGTAAATTCAATTCAACACAACACTTAATTCCAAAACAACCCCTGGAATACATCTCAGATTGATAATGTAAGAGTATCCGAGGGGGAATAACTCTCTCCTCTACAACTAGACTATCTGACCACATCCACGCTAGTGTGTCGATGTCTGGCTCACATCCTTGGGAAGAGAGCAAGCGATACATCCCTTTGTAAGGAGTGAGTCTTCCCGCTGGAATTCCAGTTGCTGTGCCACAGGCCACCCTCTTGCAATCAGTTTGTGGTAGCCACTTCCACCAGCTTACATCCTGCTCCATCCACAACCAAAAGCTTTATTATATTTGTGAGAATTGGCAGGCCGCCCTGGCCCATACCATGAGGGGTGAGTGGGGCAGGATACCAGAGACAGTCAAGCTGAGGCCAGCTGGAGGCCTGAACCTTAGCTGTGTTCACATCATTGGCCAGGAGGAGGATGTTAGAGTCAGCACGAGTCATGGATGTCTTACGTAGTGCTGGTGATGATCTTTACAGTAGATAGCTCGAGGGACACACTGTACTGTACTTACTGTTTCCTTAGCAGAACATTGATTTATTTTTCGGCCACTGACAGAGTCTGTACATTGTAAGAAGTGCTTTTCAGGCTCTGAGAACATCTCCATGTTGGAATTTGGAGAATGTACACAGCAGTGGTTATATTATTATTTTTCATGTGAGGGGATAATGTGTGTAAACTGGTGTTTGGATGTAATTATCGAGCAACAACCCAGACAGTAAATGTTCCGCTGCGGCTCTTACAGGTCTCATGGGAAAAGGAAAAATGGTCAGCATTCCTCGTGAGATAAAAGTGAGATACTGGGTGAATGGCTGCTCAGTTCTATTTTTGAGCCTGGATTATATATAAAAATGGTTGTTGCACGACAGCTTTGGGAGGGGAATGACCTCTGAACTGAAACCCATGGTTACCTCCGATCTGATCGAAGGATTACTTCCTGTTTTTGTGTACTTGGATGTCCTCCGGGAATTCATGTGTCGCTCCAGTTTGGTTTATGAAAGTCTTATCTGTTTTGCCAGTAAATAACATTCCAAGGAAAAAGAAAAACGTTTCTGTTTGTAGCTGACGCTTCAAACTGTGTTTGCTGCTACTGGAACGTCAGGAGAAGAGTCCCACCTCACTGATAGAAAGGTATGCCTTTGATTTCATGTAATAAAATACAAATATGTATGATCTCTGTCAGGGTTTTGCAGCACTTTACATTATCAGAATGTGTGTTGGCTACTTTTCATCAGCTTTTGATAGAAGAATGTGTGGTTTTATTTCCAGCAACAGCAATGAGTTTTGTAACATCTGGTGAGATTATCTCCAAAGACTCAGTTCATTAGAAGCATTGGAGGTTTCCAGCTGCAGACTTAGAAACACTTTGATTAAGTTGATTGCGTTCATGCTTCTTATAAAATTGCTTAATTGTGTAATTTGAAATAAGAAACGCATTCTGGAGGATTTCTCTGGCATTATTGCTCATTTTAGTGACAGCTCTATGTATGGCACGCACCCCACAGTAAAGCATATGATTGGTTCCAAAACAGCGCTGTGCACGGAATGGCAGAGAAGGACTTTCAAAGATGCCCAGACACCATCTGCTGCACTTTTTGATCCCAACTGTTTTAATTTGAGAATGTAATTATTTTAAACAGTAAATGTAACTCAGCAGGAA
Source organism: Cottoperca gobio (assembly GCF_900634415.1). Taxonomy (NCBI): domain Eukaryota; kingdom Metazoa; phylum Chordata; class Actinopteri; order Perciformes; family Bovichtidae; genus Cottoperca; species Cottoperca gobio. The sequence goes on along the minus strand of NC_041369.1, from coordinate 4,326,165 downwards.
CTCTCATCTCTCCTAAATGGATCCAATGAATCTGTCTTTTCCTTCTTCTTTCCCCAGGAGATATTGGATAAAGCATTGTGGCAGTTGACAATGTACGTCATGGCCACGTACTGTAAGTATTCTGTAACAAAATACATCTAAAATGCCACCAACTATTAACAGTATATATTCTGTATTTGATTTTTAAATGTACATTTTCAGAGTTAGAAAGACTCATGTATTCCTTCTGCATGTTTCTGCATTCAGCTTAAACACACAATATGTCATATTCTGCTGCTAGAGGTCTCTTAATCAATACAGTAACAAAAGACAGAGTTTGGTGGCATCATGGAGTAGCGTGGGATCATGGGAATCGCAGTTTCTTGTAAAAATCAGTCTTTCTCAGATGCAGTTTATACACATTAGCTTAGCATAAATAACTGTTATTTTTTAGAACTGCATAAAAAGTTATAACAGTTTTTTTTCTTTTTCTTTAACAGGAAGCTGTGTGAATTTTATTTTATTTTTTCTTGATAAAGTTGTTCATGGCTATCGTATCAGCAAACCTACCTAGTTACAATTCCAGCAGACACAGAGCAATGTTAGCATGAATGTCCAAGATATCCAGTATTCTCTCTCCTTTTACATCTGTTTTGGTCTCCAACATTTCCTGAGGGAAACATCTGGTTCTGTAAATATTAGACCATGTTCACCAGTGAGTTGCTTACTTTGCAGGACAGGTAGCGTAGAATGGGCAGAGCTTTGAGATAAAAACAGCTTCCTGCTGCGACTGGAAACGAGGTGGATGAGAGTGGTGAGACAAAACCAAACAGTTCCAGCCCTCTGTCCTAAGCATGTATTTTACATCCTCTTTGAGCAGAGCTCAATGTATCCCACAGCCACACAGCTGACATTGGTTAATCTCATCGTACACGTGCACCTTCACAATGGGGCAGAACAGAGATGTGAACATTCTTGTTTCATTTTGTTGAGATATTAGAGTCAAAGGTTTTTACAGATATCTCTTTTTATCACTCCATAAATCAGAAAATACTACCAAAAGCCATAAGAATAAGAATAAAACATTTCTATAAATCAGGCTATGAATGATATATGAACAAAGCCCTCTGTAAAACCCTTTATACTATAGAGAACATGAAACTGTAAAGTGTGGTGTATGTAAGAGCTGCTGAAGTGGAGATTTTTCAGAGTCTGAGAAAGAACTCATTTTGAAAAAATGGCTTTATGTATTGTAAACTTCCATACATTTTGCAAGACACTGCAGGTGAATAGGGGAAACATTTTAACTAATAGATATGACCATGACATGTTCCCAGTTGTTTACTTACATTAAGACAAATAAGTTTTGTGTTACAAGTTTTCTGAAATTGTATGTTTAAATATACAAATGAAGTATTATCAAATGCTGAAAATGTACAGACACAAATTGACAAAGTCAGTTTAATGAGCACCTTGACGTGTATGTTTGGTGTTTTCTTTACACTAGTCTAAAAGTAAAAGAAAATTGATCCGGGCATGAAACATATGTTTTTGCCATAATGTCGGCCCTTAAAGGGTATAAAGGGCATGTTTCTAAAATGTTTTCCCCCAGAACAAAGCTGCCTAAAGCAACTGCTCAACTCCTATCTGCAGGAACTATTAAGTTAAGCTGACCCTGTATTTTGAAAGCTGTGGTTACACAGTGCGTCCTGTCCAAACCTGTCGACAGGATGGGAACACACTGCAGGTATTTTAACTTGACACCTCCTCAGTTACTGTGTCTACTTAAGTGAAGTCCACTGACCCTGACTCTCCTCTCAGCCTCTATTCAACTTCACAAAACGTCCCCTTTCCTTTATGTAACATTAATCCATGCCACACACAGTATCACACTCTACATTTCTCAACTCAAACATAGAAATTAACACAGAAAGGTTTTTCCCCGAAGGCCTGTAATAACGGCTTGTTCCTCAGAAACTCTATGTGTCAGAGGCAGAGGGAGCTGATGCGGGGGCCAGACGAATACCAGGGATACCTCAGGCTTTATTGTATTCAGTGTCAGCCAGGCTGCACAGAAGTACTGAGACACCGAGCGTGTGCGGTGAAACTGAGCATGTGCAAAAGGCAGAGGCGCAGAGTGGCAACAAAAGAGCTGATCATGTGAAAGGAAGGACATTTGATAGCTCGGGCACAAAGCGTGTGTGGCGTCAACTCAGAGAAGATCAAAGAGAGCACGCTGATTGGAAGTCAAGCTGATAATTAACTGACAAATGCATTTTTCAAAGTCTTTCTACTAAACAAATTAGAAGTTCAGAATAATTCCACTGTGGTTATTATCTAATGTTGCCTGTAAGCATTCAATATTCTGGATGAAAGGTTTAGTTAATGAGAGTTGTGGGAGGTTCTGAGAGGCTCAGATCCCAAAGAATATCTTAACACAAGGTCAAGGCTGCTAGTAATGAAATACAACTTCTGTTGTTGCTGTAATTTAGAAGCATAGTTTTGTATTTGCACTTTTTGGCAACATTTCTAACATTTAATAATGTTGACCAAATCATTAGAAAGTACATTTCACTAAAAAGATGTCAACATAATTTAATCTGTTAAGTAGCCTACTGATCAACTCTCTCTTAGGTAAGTAAATCATTATAAAAGGTCCCCTAAGTATAAATGTAATATTACTCTTTACACGGAAAGAAATGGGCTGTCTGATAATACTATTGGATTATTATTATTGATGCAAGCAGCATTTCAATATTGTAGCTGACTGAGGAGGAGCTAATGTTACTCATCTATATGCTGTCAGGTGGTTTAATTTCATTATAGGTTTTTAAAATGTAAATACTCAAGTAACGTACAAGTACCTTAGAATTGTACTTAAGTACAGTACTTTAATACATGTATTTAGTCATTGTACACCACTGCGTACAGCTGCTGACCATCAGCATGTTTGTATTGTAACTGTGAGCATTTTAGCATGCTGACGTTAGCATTAGCTCTAACAACGCCTACAATTTAGCTTAATATCTCTGTAACATGTTTACTTAATTGTGTGCATTTATAATTTAGGAAGACCAAAGTTGTAATGTTGTAATGTGTGAAAATGAATAGGCACTTAGGGTGTTTTTGTTAAAGCTGTTGTCCTTAGTAACCCCCTATATGTTACTCAGGGAGCTACACTGACTTGTTATCCATTATAGTTTATTGCAAAATAATTGGTGGGTATTATTAGGCCAACCATTCATCCAGGTCAGACAGAAACACTTATTCTTACGCGATAACATCTGCTTCTGTTACTGGGCCATCATTCATCTTCTGTGTTGTGATTAGCATCCATTTTCAGCCCTTCTCAATGTTTCTGCAGCACAATGTAATGCAACATCCTAACTTCTCCCAGTCAGCAAGGTCATATATAGACAGAGCGCACTGTAAAATGATAAGACTGAAGTCCAAGATCAACACATCGGCTTTCCTCTGTGGCACAACGAGCAACCATATATTTTATCCGTCACAGTAAAAATCTCAAGCTCACTGCTCGTGGTAGCTGGGTCACACAGAGGCTGAGGACAGAGAGACCTGGATATCCTGATTCCCCCACAGGGCAGATCAAACGGTGATCTACACCTCTCCCATATGGTATGTATTTGACATGGGGCGGGGGTGGGGGCATAAGCTCGGCGCTGGTCCTCTCCACTGTCCCAGACTCGGGTCTAAATCATGTGGGCAGACACATTTGACCTGTCCCATCTGGGCCTGCTTATCCCTTCCATTCTGGGGCCAAGGCTAGCCGTCAATCAGAGCCTTCAGCTGCTGATACAGTCGGATGGGTCTGAGCTGAAATGTGATGACAAGACTGGGGTGCATTGTGGGGAATGGACAGCGAAGGGATGGCTTTACATCTCTAAGTAAATTGTACATTTCTATCAATTTTGTACAACTCGAAACTTGCTGAATTATGCAGTCTTTGTTTTTATCCTTTTAAGTAATCATTATGAAGTAAACGTGCACAATGTAATGGCTGCAGAATAATGACACCATCTGCGTTTAGATATTTGTTCCTTATAAACATTGCTTTCAATATGCAATTGCTAGCTTAGCAATGTTGCTAATGATACAAGATCAAGTAGATCGATCTACTTGTAGATTTACGAGCGGAGAAAAACAGAAAGCGATCGTATTGTCTTCACAGTATAATAATACGACCAGAGGAGGTTTCTTCATGAACAATATTTGTATTTTAATCAATTTTTTTACTTTTTTTTTTTTTTTTTACTGTCTTTGCAAAGAAAATGACAGCATGAAAAGAGAAATGCATTGGGGTTTTACAGTGTAAAGAGTGGGCCTCTGCAGTATGTGATGTATGTAATGCATGGTAGAGAAATACAGTAGGCCTCGCTGGCATGTTTCCAGGCCACTAAAGTACAGTAAGTGTGAGTTTGGGAGAGAAAGAGGCAGTGAAAGTATTTGAGTGGGAGATACGGCAGCGGTTGTGTTCGGTGGATGCATTCTTCTTCAGTGAGTGTCTGTGTGTTTGTGCTTCACCAGGTGCCTGGAATTCATCCGGACAAACAGGCTATATTTCACTCATACGGTCCTTTGTGTTGCTGAACACTACACATTTAAGTCAGCAAAGAAAACTGGAGAATAACAAATGTTAACCTCCCTGAAACAATAGCGCTCTCTGCACGGCTGAAGAATTTCCCAAGAGCCCGTCATTACATTGTTTAGAATTTATATTTCCCAGCGGTGCAGTTCACCGACACATTCAGATACCAAACAAAAGGAATGTTTCACATTTCTTTCAGATTATACTGCCCTGCCTGGAGGTAGCTTAACATTCATTAGTCATTGAATTAGACTCAATCGGCTACACATAATTGTGTGATCAGCAACAGTAACGCCCCAGGAATGTCGGTGTTATCGTTAAAAGTGCATTTCATTTCAATCTGATGACTGATGCTGTGATTAACAACTCCACTGGGGGTGTTTATCCTTTTTACCCGTACTGCTTTTTTAAATCCAGAAATAGCATCACGCATTTAACTCATTGCATGTGTTATTTCTTCCTTTTGCATTTAAGATTTTCTCATCCAACAGAGCCGTGTCCGACAAAGGAAAAAACAGATAAATACATTTTGTGTCACTAGTATTATATTACAGTAAATTGGCCAACAATAAGATGTGCATGGTTCAGAAGAGATATAAGGTGGAATAAATAAGTCAAATACATTTATTAAAAAGTCTTTCATCTCATTATAAATTATAGAACAGGAATGAGAACTAACACCCAGAAATGAGTCAGCATTTTACCACCTCTGGTTCCTGCGTCTCAGTTTTTCAAATAGTCTTTTGTTAGATGATTGACATAAGTGGTTAATGCAAATTTAAGAGATTTTTATGTTTAGTTTAGACATAAAATACGTCAGTAAATACTCCACTGTTTTTTCGTGTCTTTAAAAAGGTGGTTAGTAACAAGTGGCTAAATGAGACTACAGAGGTTGTTGGGGACATTACAAAAATACTGTATGTCATCCCTGCAGCTCCCTATAGAGGAGTAGGATAACATGTATATTTACATTTTTGGTGCAGCACGATCAAGTGGCAAAGTCAAAGTTAATGTAGCTATTTTCCATCTCAACTCAAATTTCCCTCCCACCTTTCATCTTCCTGTATTTTCCTAATATTGTATAACTCTAAAAGGCAGCAGTAAAGAAAAACGGAGGGAAAGAAAATGAAAAAAGAGTGAGAGAAGAGGACAGAAATAGTTGAGGGTGTGTAGGCCGTGCTCTGACCACTGGCATGCATGAGGAAGCAGCCTCCATTCCACAGGCCAGTGGATGGTTTAGAGACACTACAGAGCACACAGCTCAGCAGCCCACATGCAAGGCCGCTGGCCTTCCCCGCCCTCGGCTATTCTGGGCCTCTCTACCACTGTGGTGGCTTTCACTCAGCAACCACACAAATAAAGCCTGAGAGAGAAAAACATGAGAAATTGAAGCTTCAGGCGAAGAGGGGAGGAGGTGCATTGTTTACTGTTTGTCTTGATTTTTATTATCTCTTACCATCATATGGTTTCTGAGCTGATTTATGGGAATGCGGCATCAAAAACATAGACATCAAGCTGCAGTTTACAATACGTTGGCCTTAGCACTCGTGTTAGGATAAATCTGGAGCTTTTTCAGTTGTGTTAACATTATAATCTCCAAAGTAAGTGTTAGATATGAGAAGAGGGTGATACATTGATACAGCAAAGTTCAATGGGGCATGCAACATGAGCAGTCAGACGATCACACATGTCGTAATCTAATCGAGATTTAAAGAAAAGTGAGCATACTTGGAAACGTGATACCTTCATGTGCTTAACCAAAGTAAGTTCAGTAGGTCGAGGTAGGTTCAGTTGTTTTAAACCTGAAATCATATTACTACTCGTTTTTATTGCCGTCTTGGATTTCCTTTTAGTAATGTCACCGTATTACAATCCTCTTGGTGTACAGTATTATCATACCTGAAAGGAACGATGGCCAAACCGAAGCAAATAAGACCCAAGTTGTAATAATCAAGAAGGATCCAGGAAGCACCGCCCAAGTTAAAGCTACATTATGTAACATTTAAATTCCCTACACAATGGAAATGTAGAACATTCAAGCTGAACAATTGACTGTATATAGGAAGTGGATGTAGCCACTGTGACGTAACCCATTAGTTTGTCCAGCACGGTTTTGAAGCTTCGAGTGCGGCGTCGCCATCTTGTTTTTTTGGAGAAGTGACACAAGAGGGTGGAGCTAAGTACAACTGAAAACTGAACAAATGTGTTACAATTAATTTCATTATTTTTATGAACTCAAAACACACTGTGAAAAGGTCTCAAATCGTACAACGCCATGGTAGCAACCTGTCAATCAGATAGTAGCCACGCCCTAAAGTATACCCTGCTCAATCGTCTTTATTTATGGGACCATAATTTACAAACTGAACATCATGTTGTATTTAAGAAGACTTGAAATCAAACGAGAAGCAGGGGTCCTTTTCTCATTGACTCTTATACAATCTTACTTCATATGCAACCAGATGGAGGTGCCCTAATCTTGCATTCTCTCTAATATGCAGCAGGGGGCGACTCCACTGCTTGCAAAAAGAAGTCCAATTGTATAGAAGTCTATGAGAAAATGACCATACTTCTCACTTGGCTTCGAAACCGTAGTCCACAAACCAATGGGTGATGTCACTTTTATACACTAATATACTTTCGCATTCGTTTTCAGACCCAGTTGCCACAAAGAAATATACTGATACAGCTATACGAGACATTTTTACACTCTCCTAGCTTTTCTAAATCTCTCTCTGCCTGCCTCCAATTTCTCATTTCCACTAGTTTTTATTACCTGGTAATACTGGGTACCAGTTAATTTAATAATGAAATAATACATCTTATAAATACATCTGGTGTGATAAGCAACATTAACTATCGCAGCCTATGACTCCAGTGGAAAGAGTCAACCTAAGAGTGGGAGAAACAGCAGCCACACAAAGGAAATCAGTTTCATTTGTTGGTGCAGTGGATCTATTGTAATCCTTGGTGGCTCAGGGTACACTGTTTACTGATGTATGATGTATATATGTATGTATGTATGTATGTAAACTGTATGTATGTATGACATATATAATGTCATGTATAGTAACGTCTAAGATGTTCCAAAGAACAATGAATGGAAATGAGTATATTTCTATTTCCAACAGTGTAACCATAACTACAAACACCTCGAGCAACTTTTACTATCTTATATTTTAGAAAAAACACAAATATTTCCTTACTTCCCCTGTGAGGCCTCACTGGCCTCAGACAATACAAGCCTGTGCATGATGCTGTTCATTGTGTCATGGATAATAAAGCATCTTCTCAACCTCCCACTGTAACTGTCTGTAACGTGGTGATCCCGCCCCTCTGCAGCCTCATGATAATACCTTCCTCTGCTCTGAAGAGGCTTATCAGCTCTGCTTGCAGCCAATTCTGCAATAAATCACTTTCTGAACTGCACACAATTTCCCCTCAGGATTGAAAAGATATTTTGCACCTGACTGATGATAGACAGGATTAACAGAGATGGATTGTTTTGACATCTTATGGTACTTGTGAGAAAGGATGGCGACACTACCTTAGTGCTATTTCTCTCTTTACCTGTGAATCAATTTTTATTTGCAGTTCACTCACTGTTCCCCCTGTGAGAAATCATTAAACATTGATCAAAAGAAGATGAAGAAAGAATAAACAAATTCAGTTGCTCTTTGAAGCTGACGGATGTTCTGCTGCCGCGTCTCCTGGGGTTCCAACAGACGCTGACTTACTTACTCTTTTAAGGTGCAACAGCAACAGTTTTGAGAGCACCTAGACAAAGACTTTTATCAGCCACATGTGGTCTGTCGGGCAGCCGTCTTGCTGGCCCCCCATTGAAATAACTCATCAAATATTTGATTGATTGCAAAGAAGCTTTGTACAGACATTAACCGTTCGTAGATTCACAGAAGGTGAATGTTGGTAATCCACTTTTTTTCCTTCGAGCACTGTTACAATTTCAAAATTTCAAAAACAATTCAGCATGTTTGCATGCCCTCCATAGACTGTATAGTCAATGGACGTCGTCTCCGTGAGGTCGGCCATAGGTTTCTGATGAGCTTTTGTGAAGCTCAAAGTGGATGGCTCCGGCCGTCGCCATCTTGGCAGTGGCGACGCTGCCTAACTCCCGCCTAATCCCAAAATGGGCAAAGAAGTGGATCATTGGTGGTTTTGAAGCAGGCCGGGGTGACGCAGCAGCGCAGACAGCTAGTGATTAGCAACCTGTGACCTGTCACTCAAAGTGGCCACAACCTTAATTAAAATATACTTTAAGCCTTCATTTATTTAAACAGGTGACTTATGTATATAAAAATTCCCATCCGCACAGTTGTCACGACTGGGAAAATGAGCTACAGAGACCAAAACTGTTTTTTCTACCAGGGGATAAACATATTTATTTCTGCTGCAAAGTTGGGTATTTTAACATGGGGGGGCTATTGGGATTGACTTCCTTTTGGAGCCAGCTTCCAGTGGCAGAGGAACTGTTGGTGAAATGTATATTAATGGAGATTCGATTGATGCTTACACATTGAACTAAGGTGGTAAATATTATAGCTGCTATACATCAGCACGTGAAGTCATTGCTTGATAGCATGATGATATTAGTATAAAGCTCAATGTAGCGCTAAATACACCCTCATAGAGTTGCTATCATGCCCATAGACTCTTGTTGTATTGACACCTGACAGTTTTATTTAAAATGTTGAAGCTCTATATACATTTCCACCTTCAAATTTGTGTTACATAAGCACTGAACGTGGAGCCATTTGTTCAATCATGTTCTGGTCTACCTGAGGTGAGCAGACATATGGTAACTACCCAGATAGACGTGACTCAGACCAAACCTACATATACACAGATGCAGGCTGGGTAATGTGTCTGGAGCTGTCGACATTAAACCCAGACTGTGTTTAACAGCAGATTATCTTGATTTTGGGCTTATTCCACCCTGAACCAAGAAGAGCTGTTGTGTATCGGTTGAAGCAGACTAATGATGAAACTAAACAGAATACGCTGAGGATGACAATAATGAGCATGTTATGTATCCTTAATCCTCTACCTGTGCTCCTCACCACACTTCTGGCCCTCAATAATCATTCTTTAGGCGCCACCTGCTGGCCATAAACTGCTTGTATGAGGCTATTTCCTCATAGAACCCATCAGACTACAGTAATGCTGAAGAATGTTGATGGTCCTTAAGGACACATTTATCCACTTCCAATAGATTACCTTTAAAAGAATATTTCAGATACCAGCAGTTTATTGTAATGTAGAGTTGGGAGAAGAGATAAGTGTAATTAGCCTGTGTGTTGACTTAGTGGAGGGAGAGGACAGGGAGGGCTGATCAAAGTTCAGGGCCTGGAATGTGTTGCTGGTGGTATTTTTTTGATCTTTTAGAAAACCCGTAAAACGTTCATTTTATTGTGAGGGACAGGCATCGCTCAAAAGAAAATGGTCCACATTTGTTGTGTAAGTGATGTGTGTCTAGTCTGGGAGGAATGTCTGACGGCATGACTGATGTCCCTGAGTCACTGCAGAGGACAGAAGGGAAGGAAGAAATCATTACAGAGAGGTCACTGATGCAATCTGCCTGCCTCTGTTTTTCCCAGCATTCATCAGTTGTTAGGGAGTAATGACATTTTGTCATAATCATTCTTTTAGCCATTGCAGGATGCAGTTTAAATAAAGCCTACATAATGCCCATATCATGCACTCCACATGTTTAAATGTTCAGTGCATTGTAAGGCAGTCCATACAAACTGGTGCTACACTGTTGTAGCTTTCATATAATATAGTGTACAGTATGTTATATAGCGTGCTTGTTTTATTTTACCCTTATTTCACATATTTTACAATATGTCCATTTCACTCCAAGTAAAACTTCACAAAAATGAATGTTGAGAGTCAATTTGCAGCTAAATAAATCATCAATATAGACTTGAAAGAATAGAACATGTGTTTTATGCACTTTCACTTATACAATAGTACATTACATACAAAAACTCTTACAGAAGGAAGTCAACCCAGTATCATGTGTTAAGGGTGAAAGGTTGCAAAGCTGTCCTTTAAGAAAGACGTGAAGCAGGTGTGTAACACTGTAACATTCAATCTATGGATCTCGGGTTCTTCTCACACGTCATACTGTATCACAAGCTGGTCGCAAGCTGGAAAAAGACACTTGCTCCACTGTGAACACTTCACAAACAAACACTCGAGGCACTGGACAAAAAGCCTTGAAGTTACCGTCACTGACATAATGCAGAAGTGTAATCTCCTGACCTGTGACAAGCTTTTGTGTCATGCTGATACTACTTTAGTGTACAAAGTTTTTAATGCTCTGGCTGCTCCAACATTAAAAGAGTTCATATGACTGCGCTCAGATAATGGGAGGACAAATAGAGGTGACAGCGTTGCTGTGATTTTGTTGTATGTGCTGTATAGTATCGTGTTTTTATACTACAGGGTTTATTTTATTAACAGAGATTGTTATTCTCTGTTTCCTGTCCAGGGACTACACATGTACATGGGTGTGTAGCTAACTCTGGGACAGCTAAGAAGCTGGGCACTGTCCCTCAAATAAATACATAATATGATAGTGCAGACCCCTGTCCTTAGTGGCATCCCATCATATACAGTCTGATCTGCAAACATTAGCATGTTATAATATAATTCCTTTTGTGTGCCACACCAGGGTGCAGTGACTGTCAGACAGGGGAAACAGGATTTTAGTAATGTAGGTGAGGTGGATGTGTGTGTCTGTGTTTTACATAGAGAGAGAGAGAGAGAGAGAGAGAGAGAGAGAGAGAGAGAGAGAGAGAGAGAGAGAGAGAGAGAGAGAGAGAGAGAGAGAGAATACATGCATATAAGCTGTATTCTCACGATCCAGTTCTTGTTTAGCCTCTTTTTCTGTGAAGACAGTATTTTGAAGTGGAAAACCGACAGCAAACAGAGGAAACCTGACGCCAGCATAACTTGTATTACCAATAAATTAACAATGAATTAACAATGGTAACATGCCACCTCTGTTGATAAACAAGCTGCTGCTAAAGTGCTTTGAGAGCATCTGTGAACAAATTCTAGAAGGCTATGATTACAGCTAATAAATATATATATATATATTTTTTTTTTTGCACACACGTAAAACTGCATACAATCAAAATAGAATCTAAATAGAAATGTGACAGGAGCGGTTAACGGAGCTCCCCTCAACTTAAATAGAAAAACAAACAATAACAAAAAAGGGGGAGTGAAAAAGAACTAAGCTAATATAATTTATAGAATACAAGAACAAATAAATGACAACAAGAAGAACACACAATGAGCACAACAACTAAACAATCAGTAGACAACAATCAAATAAAAATGAATAAATACATGAAAAACTAAATGGAAGGAAAGAGGAAGAGAAATGATACACATGAACACTTGATTAGACATCATGAATTCAATGTGATGACCATTTCCTTTTGAAATGTTTTACCGAGCTCCTGGTAACATTTACTTTTGCAATATATATCTGTACACCACGATATCTTAGGGTGTACTGGCTATGTTTGGTTTTGGAAAAGAAGGAAGGTGAAAATGATCAATCGTCCTGTATCAGTACATATATCAATGAAATTGGGAATAAAAAAAATGAAGGAGTTGCTAAACGCAAGAACATATATTTATATATAAACACACATATCTGATGAAAATTATATATACAGTATACTGTAATATTATACTGTGTATTATATATATAATATTATATAATATATGAGGCTCATTACAACCTGCTTTCAGCAATATAGATTTTTGGACATCTATCATCTTATATTTACCTAAAATATAATGTCCTGGGTTTTTTTGCAAACTGTCTTCTGCTAAACTTCTTCTGCCAGGAATACTGTTCACTGATCAGACGTTTGTGATCTCTACGTTCGGGAGGTGAAGCCTGAAGCTTTAGCCTTTGAACAGGAGTTAAGATCAAGATAAAGCCAGACAATTAGTTTCGGGGTATTAGTTGCCATTCCAGCAACACATCTAGACTTTCAGTTTCAGCTAAACTAGTTTCTAGAAGAGGACCATTTCTGTGATATAATTTGTCTTTCCTTAATCACTATTTACAGGACAGTGAATAATAATAATAATAATAATAATAATAATAATAATAATAATAATAATAATAATAATAATAATAATAATACATTTTATTTATAGAGCGCTTTTAAAAGGTACTCATTCATCATTGCAGTGCTAGAAAATCAAGCGATCAACAAACAGCTGCGATAGACATCAGTAAAACAAGTGCAGGCCTATGAGTTGGACTTCCCCAATTCCTCATGAACGCTATAGCTGAGTGCTATTGCGTCTTCTGTTACATAACGCTTCGCACATCTTTACGGCTGACTGAGTCTTTAAATCTGTAAACACGGCACGCAACTATTACAGAAATCAGTTTTCCTCCCACTGACGTAGGTGTCTCATGCACACGGGTAGAATACTGACAGGGAACCATTGGGCTTCACACTCTGTGGTCTGTCAGTACAGTGCTGATAGTGATGCCTTATTTCACCCTCATTCTTCTCCCATGTATTGTTTGACTAATGGGCTCATTTCTGTGCACAAAGGCAGATCTGAGGCTGTTTTGATTTCTCCCCCTGTGGTACGAGAGTTTAGGCATATGTGTGGTGTGGGTGGATAAAACGACAGTGTTGACAATATCTTCTTATCTTTTGGCTTTGACCTGATGGGAGCAAGGCCATGGCTGGATGCGTCTGCCTTATCGACATATCTACGTCTGCGGGGCCAACCCAGAACCGCTGTTCTTTTCTTTTTCTTGTTTCTTTGCAGCGGCATGCCTCCGGGTTTCAGGTGGGCTTTTGTTCCCTGTGCAGGCAGAATGCAGGCTGTGGGCTAAGGAACAATACTGTACTCAGAGAGCAGAGAAAAAACTGCACGTAGCAATCCTTACATCATGTTATGCAAGGGGAACTCCCTGTTACCTCTGTTTCCAAGCATACGTATGGCTGTCTAGCTCTCTATAGGCTACAGAGTTCAGGTGCCTCTGCCAAGTTAAATAAACACGAGAGTCCCATTTATGTAACTGAAAAAATAAGTACAATATATATGTAAAATAATAAATGAATCACAAATATTGAGGGAGGGTGAATACTTTAAATGCTGGGATATTCAATTTTCCAGTTTTATAATCAATGATTAATATACATATATTTAAAATGTCTCCTCAAATAGGTCTTACGTCACATTAAGTCAGTTTTCAAATTATCCAAACTCACTTTTTCCACGATAGATTCCATGTAAGTGATGTGTTTTCCTAATTTATTTCCCTTTAAACAAGCCACACAGGTCATACTGCGACTCCCACATAATGACACACACATTATATTTGAAATGCTTTTATTTCAACCCACCAACTGTATTGAAGTTAACAGAATTTACACACACTCACACAAAGTAGATAGTTCATGTACCTCTGCCAAGTCAAATACACATGATCTTCCCATTAACGTAATAAACTAACTCTAAAGGTCTTTAAGGTCATTGTTGTAGTTTTGTTTGTTTTTTCAGATGGAAAGTTTCCCAAACTGTTAATCATGAACTTGTCTCTTCGTGCAGATAAACAAGATAAATAAAGAAAAAGAAAACCACAAGCAAAACACAAAAAAGTCCAAATAAGTACAAAAAGTTTGTAAAAATAATAAAAACTTATCACAAATACAGACAAACATTGTTGCATCTTAAGAGAGGTTTTATAGAATATAGAAAACATCAACTCAATCATTAGTGAATGATTCTAGCTCTCATCCAAATGCCATTTGTAACAGTTGAATAAAGGCCAGTAAGGTCGGCTCCATGATATTGAGTGCAGGTTCATGGTTGATGTGATAACATGTGTAACTGTTTAATCTCTTGGTGCACATTCTGTCCAAGCTCAGTGCAGGGACACAGTGGTGAGAGAGTGAATCACAGAGGTAAGTCTTTGTTTTTAACTTCTTATTACAGAATAATTAATTAAACATAACATTTATTTATAGTTTATAATATGCAAGATTATGATATATTGATGTTCATCGGTATAGGTGCATTACATACTTGTAGCGATTGATAAAGTTATTATTACCTGTTTTAATAGCTAGTATTATGTAACACACTCCTTACACTGTTGTCGTCTTGTATTGAACTTTGCTCGCTGATCGTTCCCTCACATGTTGTTGATAAAGGTTGATGGAAGAGAATAATTCTGAAGCGAAAGATCAAAATAGGGTATCACTAAACAAACCTTAATGTGTGCAATAATCAAATGCTTTATCACTGCTTATTATATTGTGCATTGAAAAATCCAACTGAAAACAAATTATTTTGTTGGTAGTAGACAAAAGAAAGCAATGTGGCATTAATAACAATATGGCATTAATAACAATATATGTTCTTGTGCAATATAATTCATAACATGTTCTAAACAAAAGTACACGGTGGGGTCCTTAAAATGAAATAAAAGGTTCCATATTTCATGAACAAGGACTTGCATGTTCATTTGTTTATTTTCTAGGAATAGGTGGAAGGCAAGAGGCCAGCATTCGATCAGAGACCTACATAACACGTTTAGCCAGACCACACCTAATGGAAGTGTAGTTTCCTTTTCACATGCATCATCTTGTATTGAGGGAGGGGGCACCCACTGGAAACATGCTTGAAAGCACCTGTGAAGCAGCAGTGATGACGTGATTTTAAAACGTTGGAGGTGAAAAATAAACTTAGGTCGAATATTTAATCTACTGATAAATTGAATTTTTTTGATGAGGATTTATTTGCGCCAGTTGAACTAAGAGGTTGATGCAGAACGGAACGTTTGATTCTGGCGCTTGAGCCCCTACGGAATGTTTTGAAGGTTACACCACCGAGCTGTCAAGTGCCTCCCTTTTACCTGTGCAGTAAGGACTCTAATATTGTAAATATTTTTATACTTTAGACATAACATGTGTATGTAACGTGTTGCTGTGATACTGTATTTTGCATTTGAATGTTTTCTAGCCGTTTAACCTTCGCAGGTAACTTTGTTTTGAGTGTTAGCACTGCGACTTTTAGCTAAGTGAGCAGCAAGACTTCTGTCATTGACGGCTAATTCACATATTTAAGCTTAATAATAACAGCGTGAAGTTAATAAGGATGACGTATGCTTGAGACCCCGTCAGACATTGAATGTCTCAATGTGTTCAGGTGTTATAGAGCTGCTGTTACTCTCTGACTTTAGTCTAACACGCTCGCTGTGTGATTAGTATGTTGATTCTTTCACCTTAAGCTAGTTGGCCAACATTCCTAACGCAACGCTCGTGAGTTCCCAGACAGATAGTCGCGCTCATATCAGTCGTTTATTACATTAGCCTTCCTTCACTATAGCCTTTGCTTAAGCAACAGGGACACCCGAAGCAGGACAGTTGAAATGTTGCGTTAAATGGTATGACGACTTTTAGGGAACACGTTAAAAAACAACAACATTAATTCACGTGCTGTCGCGTAGCTGCTATAAATATGTTTCTGTTTCAACGAACGGTGTTCACATGACAGGAGGACACGGGCAGGGAGAATTATGTCCTCACATAGATAAGACACCAATGTTTTCTTAATAAAGAAGCCACACGTTGCTGTGACCTTGTGCTTCACACAGCAACTAATTTAGGACTGCCACTAACTAATCAGGTGTTTGGACAATACAATGTACGAAAATAGTGAAACGTGTTTCCCAAAGCTCAAGATGATGTCCTCAAAGGTCTTGTTTTGTCCACAACACAAAGATATTCAGTGTCATAAAATTAAGATTAAAAATAAACATAAGATTGTAGACTAATCAATGTATTATTATGTAATATATAATCCCCACATGTTTCAAATTTCCATTATGTAATGTCAGCAAGATGTTGAGATCTGTAGCATAAAACTTGTTATTTCTGTCCATTCTCTGCAGGCCTGCAGATGGCCCAGACGGACAGCAAGGTGCTGGTTCTGGGAGCGTTGGCTGGAGTGGCTGGCATCAGTTTGGCTGTGGTGTGCTACCGGGGCTTTAGGTCAAGAGGCTCGCTGCCGGGGTTCTACCTCAACCGCACTAATGAACAGGGGACTGGCATCATGTTGGTGGATGGTCCAGGGCTGCCCAGGGGTCAGATTGAGGTGCTGCAGCGCCTCGAGGCCCTGATCCAGTGTGTGTCCGAGCTGAAGGATGAGATGAAGTCGTTGAAGAATGCTCTACCGACACTGCAGGACCAAGTCAGGGAGGAGCTGATGGGTCGCGATGTGGCCCGTCGAGCCAGCCCCCTCCACAGGACCACACCAACACGAAGGAAAAGGGCTGCAGGCACCATTGCCGGGGCCATAGCTGGGGGTCGGAGCTCAGAGGAAGCAGAGAGTGAGGGAGGGTGAGTACTTTAAAAGCTGGGAAATTTAAATTATGGTTCTTTCAAATTATCCAAACTTACTTTTGCTACAAGAGATTCTGTGCCAGTGATGTGTTTCCATAAATGTCTTCCTCTGAGCAAGCCACAAATGTCATACTGTGACCCGGACACACACACACACACACACACACACACACACACACACACACACACACACACACACACACACACACACACACACACTGTCCTTGGCTAACTTTTGAACTAAATATTAATTTCACATGGCAGACCTGGGCATCACACCTCTGATGACAATTAATAATTTGCCAGAACACTCTTTGCTCATAACATGGTGACTTAATTTCCCTTGCGATCTTCTTGTATACTAAGTAATCAGACACTGTTGCATACTTATATATATATATATATATATGATCGTTTGAAGGACGCAGACGATACGCCGAACACGGCAGACATACGGCCCTGTCACTCTGTTCCGTATGGCAGAAACATGTCGGCGTATATGAAAATGTGTCAAATGCTCAAAATGTGTCAGAGTCCAAATACGTCCAACTTTTCCACAGCGGTGTTGTAGCTGATGTATACATAACAAATACATAACAAATTAATATACGTATGTCCAACATATTGATAGCATGTCACTTACATTTATATGTTCACTTTTCTGATCCGATGAAAAGTTGGACGTATTTGGACTCTGACAAATTTTACACATACGTTTCTGTCATACGGATATGTGTGACAGGACCTTTAGTCAATCAGCAATAATTGCAGGTGTGCTTTTGGATGTCACTTCCCAGAGATCCAAACAGTGTCACCGCTTGTGATTTTTTTCTGGCGTTAGATTGGGACTTAACTGACATTTATTTGAATGAAAATCTTAAAAATGATTACTTTACGACATTACAAGTGTGCAAATGTGAAAAAATATTTGAACCCACCAGTATAAACCTCCAACCTTAAACAACACGAGTGGACTGATCCATCCAGCTGATCACAACAGTATCAGGAGTTGTTCATTGCTTCCTCCCAGTTCAAATTCCATTCACTTCTCATTAATAATGCTGAATCACCTTCAGTATTTGGAGACTTAATTGTACTATATATACATACACAACCTTTTGATTGTTGCTGCTATGCCCAAATTGAAGCATACCGTAATCTAGTGCTATTCTAAAGCACACGTACAATTTCAGCAGGTTGTATGTAACTTCAGAGGCTGCCTATCACAAGACTTTGGAATAAATATGTTATACCTGTCATGATTTAATACACATGTAAACTGTATGGATACAGAATAGAGTTTCTTGCACTATTCTCGCTTAGTGACTAGCATGATAAAGAATAAGGTTATGACAGAAGTGGATGTGCGGTGTATGACTGCATGTACTGTAGGTCGTCCACTTAAAGAAGAGAAGGAAGTCATTGTTGTGTTTTAATGAATGTTAAAGAAGGAAGATTCTCTAACGCTGAGTTTATTCCCAGCTGTGATCAGGGGGAAATAAGTGAGTAAATACGGGTGACTGAGAAGTTTGAAATAACGAATAAAAAATAGTCCTTTTTAGGACAATGTGCAGAAACGATGCTTGTTACGATTTAGAATGAGTGTGATCATTACTTAGTTTGTCCAGCAGACTCCACTGTTTACAATACTGAGCTGCTGCTCATCAGTTGGCACAGTATAACAGATGAGCAGATGTTGTGTAAAACTATTTGCATTTCTGTTAATATTGACCAAAACATTAGAAGCAGAATCTTATTATCAAATGATTAATATCAGCTTCAGCCACAAAATGTCATTGGGCTCTTGTCATTTCTTAACGTGAACAATCGCAGTAGATAAACACAAGGTAGATAAGCAACAGCTAAATATCTCAACAGGTGGCAAACTGTCAATTTATTTCAGGTTAGTTTCCACTTTAATAATCTCATCCGCTGATCAGTGTGCACATCAAAAATCTTGTGCTCTGCTCATTTTCTGTAAAGTTATAGTTCTGACGGTATGCTTGTTTGCCTCAGATGCTGCAGAGAACAGCAGACTAATCAAGCACCACATGCCCAGTCACCCACCTCCGTCCTCAGCCAAATGCCTTAAACCCGTGCCAAACTCGGATAACATAAACAACAGATATGTTTCTTTTGAATGGACTATCATTTTCAATGCCCTCTCATAAAAACAAATATCAACAGTTAAAGGATTATAATTACGCTTTAATGTTTTCAGCAGTCAGGCAGACTTCACTTTTTATTGGTAATGACTGAATGCATTTGAAACATTCGATCAAATCAGACATTGCTGAGTTTGGATATTTTAGGACTTTGATGGACATTTTGTCCGTCACTCTAGTGCTTAACCTGGATTGACCTTTGCTTACTTTGTGTAGGAAGTAGAGCATGTCAAGTGCCAAGACATAATAACACGGAGTGCTTTTACATGCTAAACACAGTTTGTAGGTGAGCTGTGTGTCTTAGATCAGCGCTGTACAGCTCCTCCCCATCTCTGCTACTGTCCTAGCAATGATTAATCATTTGCCTTGGAGCACATTTATACAACTACACCATAAAGTAGGCCAACTAAACAACCAGTGCACCCTTGATAATGAATCATTGTTGTGTTTTACCGTCTGTGTCCTCTAAGAATCATGGTCCTCGCAAAGGTCGTGTCGAGTGTTTGTTGTCTTTTTGTTTATGCTTTCTACAAGTAAGAAGCTAAAGTCAGTTGTTGTATAATGTTTAAGATACTTGAGATTCAGATGCAACGACATGCATGTGTCCATAAACATATCAGTTTGAGAAAGAACTAAACTTTCTGTCTGTACTTTACTTGGCAAACCGTGTGACATAGAGCCAGTATGAAAAGTACAGATATTCCTCCTGAAGTGTTGCAGGTCATGTACATGTTTTGGCATTGGAAGTAAGACAGCTCCTGGGCAGGTAATAACACCATATCATATGAGTCTTCTTTCATGATGGATAAAGGTTTCAGGTCAACCTCCCTCTACTTATGTTACCATCGCCCTCCTCATTGGCTGGAGGAGCAGATGGAAGTGTAAGACTGCCCTCTAGCAGATGTGGTTCACAGGTTTTGAGTGACAGTCGTCGGCCGCATCAAATGCTCTTAATTACAGCCAGCGTTATTATGCTTTAAAAGAAATCACATCACGCACACACCTCCCATAATTAAAGAGCCTTTCCTGCCGCTCTGTTATTTGTATGAGCAGAGGGTGTGGGGGTTTCTGGGTTTGGTGCAGTGAAGAAAGTCCAGCCCCTTAGGGAATGTGTAGCGTTCCCCCAGAGGAGCCAGCTACACCCCTAATCCTCACATCCATTTAAAGGGCTTGGAAATGTTTGGCGCAAGAGCCGTGATGCTAATGGTTGTGAAATAGTTTTTGCATGTTTGTTGAATTCTAAAACCTCGAGAATACATTCAAGATGAGCAAGATCAATGCGTTTGTTCTTAGTGCAAAATGTGAGTTTGCAAACATCTCATTTAAACATTTTACTGCATCCAAAAGCTAAAACTGTGTTATGTCAGTAATAATAACAATTAGCAATCGATGTAATACATTCGAGGAAAACATATCTTCAATTGCACACTTAGCTAAACTTACTAAACTGTAAACAACAGCTTTAGTGGTGCAGCAGATTTCCAACAGGAGGAATTGTGCAAGTTTGATCAGGGCCTTGAACAAATCCTGCAGCCTTGATATATGCTCATCATGAATAGGCAAGCCTTGTGTTTATAGCATCAGGGAGATCATTGCTTTTTTAATCTTAATGGCTTTCTAACATTTGTGTTGAAATGTTTGGTAACACTTTCTATGAAATGCATGTCTATAATACATCGTAAATATAGTTGTAACGTGTTATAATCTGCTTATAGCGCTGTATAATTATAGTTATAAGCACATAATACTTAATAACTGTAATCAGAACACATTACAAAACATATTATAATGACTTATAAGGACAAGTATAATAATACTTCATGATTGCTGGGAATTTGCAAGGATCATTGTGCATTATAATCTTTTTATAATGCATTATAATCACTGTTATAATGCATTATAATCACTGTTATAATGCGCATTATAATCACTGTTATAATGCATTATAATCACTGTTATAATGCATTATAATCACTGTTATAATGCGCATTATAATCACTGTTATAATGCATTATAATCACTGTTATAATGCATTATAATCACTGTTATAATGCACATTATAATCACTGTTATAATGCATTATAATCACTGTTATAATGCATTATAATCACTGTTATAATGCGCATTATAATCACTGTTATAATGCATTAAGACCAAGTGAAAAATATCCTTAAATATATGCAAAAACAACACACTTTGTCAAATACATTTTAACTTCACTTTTTTACATTGAAATTAAATAATTTAAGAAATTGTCCTGTATGTTTGCAGATATATTTCCAGTGACCAGTGTTGCCAAATGTTCTGATAAGACAGTGTAACTCCAACATAAGTCTGTGTAATGATGCATATTACTTCTGCAGAAATGCTCAGAACAATTAGTGTGACATCATGTCAAAATGATAGAGCAGGGTAGTGCTGATCAAAACAGGGAACATGTGGACCCAGCCACTGGAAGGCTGAAGGTTTCAGCTGTTTCTTCCGTTCAGTCCTCGTGTGTCACAGCGACTCCCTCAGAGCTCCCTCTCTTTAGGTAAGGAGACCCATCAATCACCCTGTCTGTGTGCCAAGCTGTCAGAGGCCTCATTTCAAAGTGTCTTGTAGAAACTTGTAATTCCTTGAACGGATCCCACTGATCCCACTCAGTGTACACCAAGTCCCTGTGGCTCAAGGATGTTACTTCTTTTTTCCTTTTCCAAAAAAAAATAGCATCTATGACATTGGTTAGTTGTTGATTTAAGCAGGAGTTTTGTTTAGTGACGGGCAAGCCTGATCAACACACACAGAAATGTTAAGAAAGAGAAAAGGCAGCTCATTGTCTGCGTTGTGATTAAAAGCTTTAGCACAACTTTGCTGTGATGTCATAGAACGTGTTGCTCAGCAGCTGTTCGTATCCGAGACATTCACATCTATATCCACAGAGTCATGCTTCAATAAAAGGCATTTATCCAAACAAACACATTTATTGAATTTGCATACAATGTATACCGTGCACGCAGAGCAGACACATTCAGCTGCCTGATGTCCCCAGTAAACATGGCCTGTCTCTGACCTGTATCTCTCCTTTTATGTCAAATGCTACACAGAGAATGATCGTCTGAGTCTGCAAGGCAGATAAACAGAGTAGAGATGCAACAGTGTGAAAATGTCATATCACGATTATTGCGGTGTTGTTGAAATGTGGGGAAAAATTGTTCCGTTTTATTTTGAAAACCACAAATAAAATGAGCTATGAAGGAAGTCACGAAGATGACCCATAAGATTTGAAGTGTTGCTCCCTATCGCATCAATTTTCCTCCTGCATGTTCCCGAAGACATTGTGACCATCTTCAAGTTTCACTCAGCAAAAATATTAAAACCAAAATATGACCTCACAATCTCCAGAGCTCTTTCACGGCCTTCTGCAAAACAAACACGCGTTTGAATGCTGCGCCTGTAACAGAACGATACAGCACCCTTAAAGTGATACCGATACCAATAAAGTACTTAATTTGATACCTTCTTTTTCTATACTTCATTCCTCTTCATGTGATGCATACAGCTGCATACAATGCCACCACCTCTCCTCCCCCTACATATTGAAAATGTTCAATTTATTAAAATATTTATTTACACCACAGACTGTATGTGTTGTAGCTGCTGCTGAAGTGGTCCAATCCCACGCTGCATTAAAGCAGCTATCTGAGAGATGTCATGGCTGTGTGAGACTAGCGTCTGGAAGACTGTTGCTTACTTATTGCTTATTGCAGTATTCACCGTAAGTTTTTCAAAGTACGGTAATCAAACATAGTTTTAATTCAAACTCACCAGCCGTGACTCTTTTTCTTTCATATTTATTTTCTGTTTCTTACTCATTTCCTGAGATTCATACTGTCGTCATAATGACGAGTCAAATGCCATTTAGCAAAGGGTTTTTAAAACCCTTTGTTCCTCCTGCTATTTTTGTTTCCTCCTCCTGCTATTTTAGGAACAAAGTGTTACAACATCCTCACATAATTGCTATGTAGAGTAGCTCAATATAACTGAAACTAGTGTGGTGGCATAAACATGCCAGATGAATTGCTGCATTCATTATTGACTTGGCGTGTCATCATGTGTCTTTGACAATTTAATGTTTCACCTACATGTTTTTCCGCATGTACCACACCAGAGGAGGGCATAGTTAGAAACCAAGTGACGTTGTCCACAACTGATCAGTGGGAAATTAGGAGTTAACATCTAAAGAGTCGGGCCCTGCCCAGCCTTTTAGAGGGTGGAGGGGAGGGGGAGGGCGGGGGCAGAGAATAAATAACTGGACTCTCTCCAGTCACTCAGCCATTGTTGTAGAGCAGGCTTTCATTGGTACTGTCACCACAGCTACACAGGCTGAATAAGCTGGTCTGCATGTTCCAAAGCCCGGTGATGTTGGGATGGTAACTCGGGTTTGTTTTGAGCGGTGTAACCGCAGAGACTACCATTGCTAAGCTGTACTGAGAGATCCCATCATTGCCCCTTGGTGTCTGTGTACTGAATGGCTGATCAGAGCTCACAGACTGTTGGAAATGAAGGTTAAAGCTTTCCACTCTTTCATTTGACCAAGTGGTTAGATGTATTTTACTGTTTCTTGTTGCTGAATACAAAGTGCAAGATAAAACCAAATGTTGCAGTGGGCTGTGTATTAAACAAGCAACTGATTTCTTGATTCTGGCACTGACTTGGTATAATGAGTTTTGCTTTATTACTCTGGCGTTACCTTTCATGGGCCGATGAAGAACCCAAACAATTTTGGAGCAGATTCGAAGCACAGGGCGACTACACGGATAGACGTATTACTACATTACGAGATGGGGCATTTGGCCTTGCTGGAGGTCTACGCTCTCCGAGTTCCCTTCTAGTTTAGGACACAGAGTTTCTATAGATGTAAACGCTTCATCTATTATATTCATTATCAATGAAACTAGCATTTTTTTATTACTAGTTAAATGTTTTGGTCTATGAAATGCAGTGAAAAAACTCAAAGTGACATAAACCAGAGAAAAGGAAGCAACTGCTTACATTTGTGAAACCGTAATCCACAATATTTTTGATTTAGTGATGATTAATAGATTATAAGAAATCGTCAAATTATCAGTCTAATTTTATTTCCGCCAGAGGTGTCAATGCACAGACCAACGTGAACTTCTTCCAACCAATGTGCACGAAAAGTATCAGCTCACAAAGTGATTGTCCCGTCTCTGTGTTTTATGTGTTTCAACTGCTGTCTGTCATCTCCTCTGCGATCCTGCATGTGCGTCACAAACCAAATGTTTTTCTCAGTGCCTTTCTTTGTTCTTTTTTCTGCCCTTACAAACCGAATTTGCCTGCAGAAAATAATATCATTTATTGTGATGTGTGAGTCATGCTGGTATATTATGTACTTAGTCAGTGTTGAAATGCTAATGAAAACATTGAGACTTGTTCTTTCAGAGCTCTGCACTGCTAGTAACACTGCATGGGCAATAATGGTTCCTGCACAAACATATATATACACACATATTACATAAACACACACAGTAATACAAATAGATCCTTCGCTTCTTTTTCTTTCAACTCAGGTGATTCGTGAGCCGTGGAATGGCGTGACAGGAATGCGCTGATCACTCAGTACTCCGCTGCGTGTCTCTCCAGCTCCACTGTGTAAATAGCTGCAGGGAGGGAGGGAGGGAAAATGGACTGCTGAATGAATAAAAGGACAAAAGGATGAATGAATGAATGACACAAGTCCAATAATGTGACAATCTTGCTGTAGTTAAAAGCCAGGTCTGCTCGTTGCAAGGCAGCCCTGCACAATATGGTGCGGGCAGACTAAAGAGGAAGACCACAACAGCCAGAGTAAATGCAAAAGCACACACATTCAGATTTGTTTTAAGCTGGGGTGTGTTGGCCAATAAATGGTTTGAGCCTTGCCTGCAGGTTTTGGGGTTTACTCAGGGGTTTGTGCAGAGAGGGGGTAAGTAGAGTGGCTTTTGCACACTATTTCAAAATGACGGTATAAATGCAGATGGAGATTAAAATAAAGATAGTATAAAGTCTGGTTTCTCTTACGGTAACAGTGATTCTCCATTCCATACTAAGCTACTGGATGAAGTACAAACACTGGTCACAGAGTTTATCACTTTTTATAACGAAATGTCTGAACTAGGGCTCAACAATTACCTTTATCAATATTACATTTTTCAGATCGCAGGAGGCGCAATATGTGTAAAAATATCGTTTTTTAAAATTAAATATTGTAATACTGCAGAGATTGCGGTTGAGCGGAAGAGAGAGTGCACTGACAGCAAAACAGCTGTGAGGGAGAGAGACATATTATCATTATTAGGTATATATATTTATACATATATAATATGGAGAACTTATTATCAAACAGTGGCTTACTTACACACATGATCTAAAGCAGGAAAGTTGGGGCTGCAACTAGAAATTATTTTCATTATCGATTCCAAATAATTTGCGACTATTTTTCTGTCTCCACTAATCAATTAGTCAATGAGAGAAATAAGTCTCTGTCTCCGTACAGCTGAGGGGAAGAGCAGAGTCTTCTCTATGGGTTTGTCACTAATGAGTGAAACCTGTCACATACATGCAGTCATGTGAGTAATTGTTAATATAACAATATTGTATACAGCTGCTTTAAAGCAGATTTATTTTTAATTTAGAAAACATATCGTTGTATTCTTTAAAATAGGACAAAATTCCTTCATCTCACCATTGCGGAATTATTTGTGTTGTTGACTTTGTCAGCCATGCTGCGTTATTCTTGACAGTTCCTGTCTTGACTGTAGAAAGTTTCAGCTGAAATGCCCTCCTATTACTCCTGTAATCACGGCACTCAAGGTTGAAGGTGTGTGTTGTGGGGTGGAGTCAGGAAGCAGCCTCCGGCACGAGGCACCTGTTGGGTCCATGGCCCGCTCTGACACATCCCTCCAGAACCATGGCTCGCAGCCCAAAGTATTCCCTTAACCACCAATGACGCACATGCAGCCGCTGCCAACACTTAATAGAGGCTTTTCATATTTTCACCCTTGTCTATTAATACAGCTTTTTAAAAATTTTTTTTTTTTTTTTTTACTGCTGCGTCTTAAGTGTTAGCTCAGGGTGTTTGTACATACTTACAGTAGTTAAAAGGGCACCATAAAACATCTAATGCCAGTGTTGCGTGCCTCAGTCTGACAAACAAGTCTCCCTGTGTTCGTACAAAAGCCTTCAGGTATCCACCTTAAGACGTCAATAGTTTCTTAACAGCTAGTATTTATAAACAATTAAGTGACCCACTTATGCAAACAAACCTCAGTGCCTTTTGTGTGTAAACAGACAGTGAAGATTGATCTGTTATAATCAGCACCTGGAGGAAAATGGCTTGCAAAAATGCTCGTTAAGACATGATTGATTGGAAAAAACCTCCTTTGTTGAGGGGTTTTCATTCCACCTCACATGTTGAAGATTGGACACAGGCAAATTAGGTAAACTGGCATTTATTGATGCTTCCTGAGGCCAGGTTGCACGCATCCTGCTGATGACAGGATGGAGACAGCCAGGCCTGCTGTTTGCAACCACCTAGGTATTATTCACTTGACCTTTTTAATCCACACCGGTAATGTACTTGCACATGCTGACAGCAAACTGAGGGTACACCTTTTCTTTTACTGACACGCTGTTCTCTGTTTGTTTATACTTTCAGGTATATGACTGCACTGACAGACTCTGAGGAAGAAGAGCCCAGTGATACAGAGCAGGGGGATGAAGAACAACCCGCAGACAAGCTATGTGTCCTTCTCGAGAGAATCGACAGTTTGCATCGGGGCGCTGAATCTGACAAAAGGGAAAGTCTCAACCTCCTTTTGGAGCAAAGAGAGGAGGTGTGTTACATTGTTGAGTCATGCACACATTCAATTAATAGATAGTAATCATGTAGCTGAATACCGAACAGTGTGTCTTAACACTGATGTGCTTCTGTAGTTTGGACAGAACTCAACATTTATTTGGCGGCTGATCCGAGCTTACTGTGATGTTCATGACATCAGCTCCACTCTGGAGGAGAAGAAGACTCACGCAGAAACTGGTAATCTACTAAATCTTGTGTTGTACCTCTGAATGACAGGTGCTATAACGACATAACCAAAGCTGTTATATATTTCACCTGGAAATCCCAAATCCATGTCTGTATTCCTGAAATGCCCTCCGTCAGTTAGTTTGAGTTGTTCACCCACAACGAACGATCAGAAACAATGTTTGGCAACTGACCATTAACATGGTCCTAGATAGGATTAACTGCAGGTGTAATATTTAAATGTTGCATAGTCATAGTAGGGAAGCACGTATCAGGTCTGAATTGGTGTGAATGTGTCATACTAGCGTGATTTGTATTACATACATATCCCTACTACAACATAGCACTGATGCTAAATGAAGAACACCTGTAGAAGCCCTTGTTACGTCACATCCTGCCCACTGATTAATGGTTCTGACACTAACATTTATAGTCAAGTTAAAGTTCAAGTCCTTGATTAGTGTACAGTGCAGTACCCTTTCCGTCAACAGCCACATCATGGTTGTTAATCCAATGTATGCCCTTGTAATTATGTGATGAATCCACTGGATCATACATTGAAGTTGTGTGGCTGAATGTTTATTATTAGCGAAGGTAACGCCCCCTGAACACCAAATAAGGACAGGCGTTGTGACGTGTACAAATACTCTGGACATGCCCAAGAATTGGAAAAATTCCTCCAAAGTAAGGCTGTAAGAAGAAGAACTTCAGCAGTTTGATATCAAAGTGCTATTATATTAACTTAAACAAAGTAAACATGTGATTTTCCAGAGCATCTGTAGCGGCGTTACAGGACAATCAAAGAGCATCTAAGAGCAGTTTGTAAAGTACTCAGAAGCTGAACGCACACAATATCATCCTGCAAGGGTTTTATAGTCTCAATTGGGATCAATGGACTATTAGTATTTATTTAGCCCACAAATGTAATAATCCAATCATTAGAATTTCTCTAAAACATGTAAAAATCACATGCATTGTTTTGTATTTTCCTCAATTTTGCAACATATGTTTCTTTCTGTTAGACAAACAATTTGCGGAAACAAGAAGCTTTTTTATTATTTTGATAAGAGTGCTCTCAGCCAGTAAATGTTCTCTTACCTAAGAGAAGGGCAAAATAAGAGCCATCCCATACAAAGTACATTGAGTTTACATTCAAGTTTGTTACTTCATTGCGCCCTGACTGACCTATCAGCGTGAAAGTGCTATACAAGATGTGTCTTCCGCATACTTAAATAGGTTACGCACTCAACAAAGAGGAAACATTACAGTCTTAAAGCCGTCTTCATGATGACAAAACATTTTTCTCGCTGATCTCCAAAACGCTCTTTAAAAGCGGGGTTAAAGGACTTTGGGAGCTTGTCTTGTGTTACACTAAGACTTTGTACCATAGACCATAATGCTTTTTTTCCTTTCATCTCAAACAGAGGCTGTTTTGTGATTCCGCTGAAGTTCCGACTGGATTGACCTGTTTCTCTGTAATCCTTTCTCATCAATGTGCCTCTAATTAGAGCTGGCCAGGTGCTTTCTTTAACACCTGTGTTAAAGCATTTGACATAGTTAAAGAGAGATATTCAAAGCAGCACCACATCATATTTGACATTCATTGAGATATTAATAGAGCTGCTGGAATGAGAAACTTTCCACTGAGTGATGAAGGATTTAAAAGGGAGCTCTCTTCTGCGATTGCATTTCATATCACTTCTGTTTTCATTGCTTTAATCCAGTGCCCGCCGATGTTTCTTGATTAATGTATATCCTGTTGTGTTTTCTCAGTCAACACACCCCTCCACTCTACTAATCCACGCCCTCTTCTTTTGTCATGTGAGAACGTCCTGGGTGAAATGCGTGTGTTGAATTTGTGTTCCAGTAGACCAGCATTATCAAACTCGAAGCCAATCCAATACATTTATCCTGTTCAATAAATGTTGACCTTGTTTGGCCCTCGACTTAGTCCCAGTTTTTAAGTTCTCTGTGATTGAGTTTGCCACCCCTGATCTATTGTCTCTCTTCTTTCCTCTTAGGGAAGAAAGTTGGTGCAGAAGCAGTGAGTCTGAACCCTACATGTGCTGAAAGTCATCAGTGGTAGGTTATAGTTCTTTACTTCCTATCCACATTCAAAAGCTACTTTTTAATCTGTTCAATAAAGTCTTTCGAGCTGCCATTTCAAAAGCAAATCAATCAAAGATTCTTGGTACAGATACAGTTTGATTGCACGTGACTTGCTGTCATTGAGCATGGTTGAGTTCTAATCCAAACTGTTTCAGTAAATGCTATGAGACAGAATGAAAGCATAAACACAGGTACTTTCCCCAGATGAGAGGTGTTGAGGGGGCTGTACTTTTGAGTGGCGTCTCGGCCCTGGAGCAGCCATTCCTCAGTGTTTACTCAGGCATTTATTTGGGCAGTTTAGCAGGAACATCTCAGACCACAGGGGTAAAAGACAGGGTGAATTATAAGTCAAATATGTCAGTTAACTCTTTGGACCAAACGAGAGGCAACCTCCGGGTCTGAGAAATGATGCCAAGTGCCTTAAACCTGCATTCTCTCTAATGGCCAGCAGGGTGACTCCACTGGTCGCAAAAAGAAGTCCGGTTGTATAGAAGTCTATGAGAGAATTGCTACACTTCTCACTTTATCTTTTTCCTCAGTAAATATTTTCTTACTGAGTTCATGGTCTCATACGCTAGATTCAAGTCTTCCTCAATACAGCAGGATGTTCATTTAGTAGATGGACACGTCCCCAGTTAAAGTAATATAGACGATAAAGCAAGGTGTGCTTTAGAGCGGGTCTACCTTGTGACTGACAGGTCACTACCACGGTGTGGTCCGGTTAGGTTTATCACATTATTCCAGTGTAAATGACAGTAACACTGGAATAAGGGGACTTACATTTCCTTTCATTGCAATTGCTGTTCTTGTATGTTGATGTTCGCTTCACAGCAAGAGCCGTACATATTTACATTGTGGATTTGTGTCCAGCTCATAACATTTGTCTGCATCTCATGTACTTTATTATTGTGTCTGTGGTCTATTGTCTGACACAGAAGTTTCTAAAACAATAACTTAAACTACATTTGTGTAGTGTCTTTGTCTAATGCGAGTGGACATTTCACAATGGCTAATAATTCTCTCTCTGAGCAGTTCTGAGTATAACCTTACCTTAAAGGGAATGTTGCTGCCATAGGTGATTCTCAGACAAAGGTAATCGTGAGAACCTCGTCACCCCTTGTATACTTCCCCGGTTGCTCTGTTACTCAGGGAAAAATCCCCTTGCTTTTAATTAGTTGTGCAGAGTGGGCCTGATGGCATGAATCCCGTTTGTATTTGTGCCGGCCCCAGTGGTGCATTCCTCATCTGAAACACTGCTCATGTCAAAACTTGACTGCTGATCATACATGGCTGGAATAAAGGGATGAAGATTGCACCAGATACAGCTCTGAGATCAGCCTGCAAATGTTGAGGTTTGAAAACAAATGCACAGTCTTCTTAATGCAGCTACAACAAAACGATACAAAGCCACTTTTTTATTTAGCTTTTCTCATGTTCAACATTGAGCACCGAGCATATATCAAGTCAATACAGTAAACCGTGCACTTTGTTTGCTTGTTTGCATAATACTAAGAGTTTCCCCAGTGTACCATTAATAACGATCCCTGAATCAGTGTAATTGCGATCATGTGGTTACTTTCTGTATACGCGCGCGTGTGAAGTTTCCTCATGGAAAACAGAGCCATACCGCCTGCAGCCCTGTTTGCTGTTCATTAGGGAATAATTAGCTCATGCACATACCGCAGCACTGAAGACGTCAACTGAAATAGAAGGCCGTGTTTGTTTAGTTAATTAAGAGCAACAGCTTTAAAAAAAAGCTTAATGCTTAATCCTATATCCACTAATGGAATTTGTAAGATTCTTAAACCGAGCCGAAACGCTGTCTAAATCGAATGGACAGGGCAAAGTAGGTAAAGCCGCACTTTGAGGAGGGAGGAGGCAGGGACTGGGGACGGTGCCAGGCAGTGTTGCAAGGAAGTTAATGTCTGAGGTAACTGTTTACTTAGTGTACCGATGCCGTGAGAAAACTTGTCACCTGTTTTCCTGAATGCCGCCCAGCTTGTCACAATTTGGCAGATGTTGTTTAGACAGGTTGCCAGTCAGTTCCTGCTCTTCCACTTAAACTACTTATAGGGACTTCTTTACATGGCGTGTATGTATCTTTACAAGTGAATGAATGGCTTTTTGAACCTTTCTGCCAACTTTGAACTTTATTGATATGTTGGAATGGGTCCAAATTAATGCTGATTATTAATTATTTTCGAATGTGAAAGATCTACAGATTTTTAATGTGTAACTTTGTTTTTGAAGGGAACTGTTGTTGGATGCACTGTAACTAACACAATTATTGTTGTAATATGTTCATTGTCCACAGTTAACCAAAGTTGTTTACAACTTGAGTGTTAGTGCTCATTGTGTGTTACGATAAACAAAACAAGGCAAACCAAACGGGCTAAAATCCTAGCAAGGCAGATGTACCAAAACATTTATTCTGAAAAGTGTTTTTATACAGAAGCCCTTCACGGCCATGATTCAAACATTTTATTTCCTCTGTTTTTCCCTGATAACAAGTTCATTTTATTTGTATTCTCAAGTTATTTATGTAATTTAAAAGAGATAATGAGGTATCCTGAGATAATGAGATATAGGACTATTATGTTTATTTACAAAACAATGTTTTCTTGTTATTTAAAAATGAATTATGTTATTATCTGGGGAAAACGACATTTGTGGTTTCGAGAAAATTACATATATAACTCACAATCTCAAGAAAACAAATAAAATGAACTCGTTATACCAGGAAAACGGAGGAAATAAAATGTTTGGCCGTTATCCTCTTTTTCCTGTTAACGGAAAACAACATTTGTTATTTAAAGATACAGACATAAATAACTTTACCATTTTTCTTCCATATGTTTAGTTTGTTGACACACAATCTCTGTTGTGTTAAACCAGTTTATATACATCACGTCTAATCACTGTTTATGACCTTTTTAATATGAATACATGCATGTTTAAAAAATTCCCACCACATGAGTTTATAATTATTGTATCTGTATTTAATTTGTGGAAATCTATGTAAGTCATTTTTTTGGAGCTAAAGTATATACAGAATTGATATCTGGTAAACCACAGTGACTTAATGCATAATCACACAGAGGTCATTGAGTGACAGCTCAGTGGGTAGGGGACCTTCTCAACAAACCTGCTCTGTTGTGTCTGTAGCTTGATGGGAAAGTCACGGATGTTAGTAAATGGCTGTGCCTCTGTGAAAGATAGTTGTGCACCACTTAGGGACCTGTTTCCCCCAATATGTTTGAATTTCGACCCAACATGTCTTAGGGTCCTAAAGGCCCTGTCACACATATCTGTATGGTGGAAACGTACACAATTTGTCAGAGTCCAAATACGTCCAACTTTTCATCTGATCGGAAAAGTGAACATATATAGATACGCATGTCTAACCTATTGATAGCGTATCACTTACTTATACAAAATGTATCAGACAAATGCATAATGTATACAAAAATATGGCATATACAAAATATCGGCAATACGCTGGTGTACGCTGATATAAGGTAAGGTATAAGTAGTATTTGTTAAGAGCACGCTGTGTTACGCTGGGGTACGCTGGGGTACGCTGGGGTACGTTGGGGTACGTTGTTGAACGCTGAGTCTGTGAAAATGTTTTGAGTGTGTTCAAAATTTTCGGACGTACTCAACGTGTGCTTCATACACAGCCGTTATACATAAGTTACGTTACGTTAGACATACACGAATACTGAATACAGTACGTCAATACCTACGTCAATACCTACCTACGTCAATACCTACGTCAATACAGTACGTCAATACGTTAGAGGTACGTTAGATATAGACTACGTCGGCTGACGGTGAACCCTACAGCCAATTTATTGATAATGAGTAGATAACCTATTCGTAACCTATGTTAAGCTTATCCCTGGCGACGGAGTAACTTATTAAACGTGTTTCTACAGTACAGCTAGCGTTCAGCTAGCGTTTTGGAAGCTTATTGGGGTTTGAATATAGTATATAGGGTCCCTGTGAGTAGCTCATCCTCACTTCTTCACACCACATCTTGATGAATACATCAACCCATCATCAGAGAGCATGGAGGATGCTGAGAGGCTGCGACAAGAGTACATTCTGTTCTCCAGCATCAGCATGACGTGAACCAAATGGCACTTTTCCAGCTCCGTTGGCCAGACGCTCTGATACGTTTTAAATAAGTAAGTGATACGCTATCAATAGGTTAGACATACGTATAATAATTTGTTATGTATACGTCAGCTACAACACCGCTGTGGAAAAGTTACGCCGGCATACGTTTCTGCCATACGGAACTGTGTGACATGGCCGTATGTCTGGCGTGTTTTCGGCGTATCGTCTGCATCCTTCGAACGATCACAATTTACCCTTAATTTATATCAACTTATTGCTGATATTTCGTATGCGCCGGCATACATTTCTGCTATACGGATATGTGTGACAGGGCCTTTACAAAGCTTGTCCTCCCTTCAATAGCTCCTCCTAATTTTCGGTAGTCTGTATTCGTCATTCAAAAAGTGAACTGGATGTTGGCATGGCTGGTGCAATCACAGGAGCAGAGACATTGGTCTATTCCATCACTACCTCCAAAGTGTCAAAAGTCAACTTGATGAGTGAACTTGATAATTTTCTAAAAATATCCACATTTAAAAAACAAAAAACAAAATGTTTATTTTTATTTTTATGTTGGTTCGAGCCCATAGGAAGGGTAGAGCTCATACTCGCCACAGACCCGTGCTCATGAGACCGCATCTTGGATGTATTGCACCACATTTAGGCATGCAGAGCAGAGATGCTAGCTAGTAAGGATGCTGGTACTATGAATAAACTGAATGTACACATCCATCCATCCATCCATCGTCTACCGCTTATCCGGGATCGGGTCGTGGGGGCAGCAGCTCCAGTAAGGAACCCCAATCTTCCCTTCTCCGGGCCACATCCTCCAGCTCCGACTGGGGGATCCTGAGGCGTTCCCAGGCCAGTGAGGAGATATAATCTCTCCACCGAGTCCTGGGTCTTCCCCGGGGTCTCCTCCCAGCTGGACGTGCCTGGAACACCTCCCTAGGGAGGCGCCCAGGTGGCATCCTTACTAGATGCCCGAACCACCTCAACTGGCTCCTTTCAACGTAAAGGAGCAGCGGCTCTACTCCGAGTCTCTCACGGATGGCTGAGCTTCTCACCCTATCTCTAAGGGAGACGCCAGCCACCCGTCTGAGAAAACCCATTTCGGCCGCTTGTACCCGTGATCTCGTTCTTTCGGTCATGACCCAGCCTTCATGACCATAGGTGAGGGTAGGAACGAAGATCGACCGGTATATTGAGAGCTTTGCCTTCTGGCTCAGCTCTCTTTTCGTCACAACGGTGCGGTAAAGTGACTGTAATACCGCCCCCGCTGCTCCGATTCTCCGGCCAATCTCTCGCTCCATTGTCCCCTCACTCGCGAACAAGACCCCGAGGTACTTGAACTCCTTCACTTGGGGTAATGGCTCATTCCCTACCCGGAGTAAGCAATCCACCGGTTTCCTGCTGAGAGCCATGGCCTCAGATTTGGAGGTGCTGATCCTCATACCAACCGCTGCACACTCGGCTGTGAACCGATCCAGTGACTGTTGAAGGTCACAGACCGATGATGCCATAAGGACCACATCATCTGCAAAGAGCAGCGATGAGATCCTCAGGTCACTGAACTGCAACCCCTCTCCTCCACGACTACGCCTCGATATCCTATCCATGAAAATCACGAACAGGATTGGTGATAAAGCGCAGCCCTGGCGGAGGCCAACATTCACGGGAAACGAGTCCGACTTACTGCCGAGTATCCGGACACAACACTCGCTTTGGGCGTACAGGGATTGGATGGCCCTCAAAAGTGACCCCCTCACCCCATACTCCCGCAGCACCTCCCACAGTATCACCCGGGGGACCCGGTCATACGCCTTCTACAGATCCACAAAACACATGTAGACCGGATGGGTGTACTCCCAGGCCCTCTCCAGGATCCTTGCAAGAGTAAAGAGTTGGTCTGTTGTTCCACGACCAGGACGGAATCCGCATTGTTCCTCTTCAATCAGAGGTTCGACTACCGACCGAACCCTCCTTTCCAGTACCTTGGAGTAGACTTTACCAGGGAGGCTGAGAAGTGTGATACCCCTGTAGTTGGCACACACTCTCTGGTCCCCCTTTTTAAATAGGGGAACCACCACCCCGGTCTGCCAACCCCTAGGCACTGTCCCAGACTTCCACGCAATGTTGAAGAGTCGTGTCAACCAAGACACACTCTCAACACCCAAAGCCTTCAGCATTTCTGGACGGATCTCATCAACCCCTGCGGCTTTGCCACTGTGGAGTTGTTTGACTACCTCAGTGACTTCAATCAGGGAAATTGACGATGATCCCCCATCAGCTTCCAGCTCTGCCTCAACCATAGAGGGTGTGTTAGTCGGATTCAGGAGTTCCTCAAAGTACTCCTTCCAGCGGCCGATAACCTTCTCAGTTGAAGTCAGCAGGGTCCCACCCTTGCTGTACACAGCTTGGATGGTTCCTCGCTTCCCCCTCCTGAGGTGCCGGATGGTTTTCCAGAAGCACCTTGGTGCCGACCGAAAGTCCTTCTCCATAGCTTCTCCGAACTTCTCCCACACCCGCTGCTTTGTCTCTGACACGGCAGAAGCTGCCGCCCTTATAGTCCTTCGATACCCTGAAACTGTTTCCGGAGTCCTCCCGGATAACATAACCCGGAAGGACTCCTTCTTCAGTCGGACGGCTTCCCTGACCACCGGGGTCCACCACGCCCCTTGAGGCACCTAAGACCTTGAGACCACAGCTCATCACCGCAGCTTCAGCAATAGAGGTTTTGAATATCGCCCACTCAGGTTCAATGCCCCCAACCTCCACAGGGATGGCTGAAAAGCTCCGCCAGAGGTGTGAGTTAAAGATCCCCAGGACAGGGGCTTCCTCCAGACGTTCCCAGTTCATCAGCACTACCCGTTTGGGTTTACCAGGTCTGTCCAGAGTCTTCCCCCACCCCTTGATCCAACTCACCACCAGATGGTGATCAGTCGACAGCTCCGCCCCTCTCTTCACCCGAGTGTCCAAAACATGCGGCCTCAGATCAGATGATACGATTACGAAATCGATCATTGACCTTTGGCCTAGGGTGCTCTGGTACCACGTGCACTTATGAGCATCCTTATGTTCGAACATGGTGTTTGTTATGGCCATTCCATGACTAGCACAGAAGTCCAACAACAAACGACCGTTCAGGTTTAGATCAGGGAGGCCCTTCCTCCCAATCACGCCTCTCCAGGTGTCTCCATCGTTTCCCACGTGTGCGTTGAAGTCTCCCAGCAAGACTACGGAGTCCCCTACTGGAGCCCCCTGCAGGGCTCCATTCAGGGTCTCCAAGAAGGCCGAATACTCAGAACTGCGGTTTGAGGCATAGGCACAAACAACAGTCAGAGTTTTCCCCCCCATAACCCGAAGGCGTAGGGAGGCGACCCTCTCGTCCACCGGGATAAACTCCAACGTAGCGGCACTCAGCCGGGGGCTAGTGAGTATCCCCACCACGGCCCGACGCCTCACACCTTGGGCAACTCCGGAGAAGAATAGAGTCCAACCCCTATCCAGGAGTATGGTTCCAGAGCCAAGACTGTGCGTGGAGGTAAGCCCCACCAGATCCAACTGGTAGCGATCCACCTCCCGCACTAGTTCCGGCTCCTTCCCCGTTCCACGTCCCCAGAGCCAGCCTCTGCTGCCCGGGTCTGGTCCGTCGAGGTCCCTGACCATCACTGCCACCCGTGTGACAGCGCACCCGACCCCAGCGGTTTTTCCCATGAGTGGTGGGCCCACAGGATGGATGGATGGATGGGAGGCACCACGTAGCTTCTTCGGGCTGTGCCCGACCGGGCTCCGTGGCAAACCCGGCCACCAGGCGCTCGCTGTTGGGCCCTCCCTCTGGGCCTGGCTCCAGACGGGGGCCCCGGGCTTCCTCCGGGCAGGGTCTCTCCTTTCCTTTCCCTTTCTTTCATGAAGTCGTTTTTGAACCATTCTTAGTCTGGCCCCTCACCTGAGACCAATTTGCCTTGGGAGACCCTACCAGGAGCACTAGGCTCCAGACAACACAGCTCTCAAGTTCATAGGGACACACAAACCTCTCCACCACGATAAGGTGATGGTTCCCAGAGAGGTGAATGTACACATGCATGTAGTAAATGTAGGCTATATGCATAATGAGAAGTAATTCATATATTTACACATATTCAGTGTCCTGTCCACATTCACAAACGTTTATATTTATCTACAAGTTGAAAACCTATGAAGCACATGATATGAGTTTGTATTTATTTATTTATGTCATAAAACCAGAGATTACACTAAATAACCCAAAGCTTTATGAAAAACAGTTGATGTGCAGCTACAAGTTGCAAGACATTTGCGAACCTCACACAGTCAAAAACATGTGTCCTGAGGCTGTACATTGGTCGTTTGAAGAGCTGAAGTGATGAATGAATGATGAATCCCTAAAACAGTCATCACTTCACAAGAGATTACGCATACTTTCCCACTCTGTCATGCACCAAACCTCTGAACCTTTCCCAGGAGAGGTGGGTGAGGACTGTATTGAGGCAGTCAAAGAGCACCATTGAGATAGTTACTATCAGTATCTCCACAGCTCTCCACACTGGGTGCATTTCTATCCACCTCGCTAAATGATGACGTTCTTGAAGCACGTATCTAAAGATTTTGCTTCGCTACGAATATTCTTCTCATCGCTCCACATAGATCGTTATCACATAGCGTTCCTCACATTAATACATGAAACAAACAGAAATATAATTTTCAATCTAATTTTCTATATTGTTTTTACTGTTTGAGGTCCGACTGGCGCTTTTTTAGTTACATCATCTAGGTGCGCCCTCTTCCTGTGTATTGTTTTATTCAGCTTACCCCGATGAGCAATAATCCTAATAATCACATAACGGCATTTGATGGAAACAAGCATTTATTGACAAATTCAAAATCTGGTTCAAATGTGCGATGCATTTGGATGGAAACCTGGATACTGTCCCTTCCTAATTTGTTTTAATTATGTGTGTAAATTAGAGCACACACCTCTTACTCTCTC
This sequence comes from Cottoperca gobio, assembly GCF_900634415.1. Taxonomy (NCBI): domain Eukaryota; kingdom Metazoa; phylum Chordata; class Actinopteri; order Perciformes; family Bovichtidae; genus Cottoperca; species Cottoperca gobio. Next base: position 4,287,683 of record NC_041369.1, on the reverse strand, counting down.
CTCTTTGGTTTCATTCTTCAAAAGCGCTCCAGTAATATGTAGCCGTCACGTCTCCCATGGAGCTTTCTAGTAAACCACAAAGAGAGCTGACATGTGCACCACAAGTGGGATATAGCGTAACATGTGTTTTTGTCTGTGGGTCTATGAATGTGTGTGAGTGAGCATACAGTACAGATGTGTTGGGTTACATGGGGGGTGCGGTGCGTTCGTGACAGTGAGTGTGAAGCCTATTTGTATAATCTCAGCAGACTGATGGCTGCGAGATGTGATTGCATTTTTTGTATCGCCGTCTTTGTTTATCGGTTCGTTTTCATTGATCCCACCGTGTGAATTAAGCTCGTGTAAATCCTGGCTAAGGGGCCTCTCTGGTACAAAGGTCTGCGGATTAAGCAGGGAGCCTGTGGAAGTGCCAGTCAGATGAGGGGGCAGGATGGGTTCAGTTTGACCTCTACAAAAGACAAGTTTAATTTCAAACACGTGCCTCTGTTTGCCACAGTCATCGTTCGTGTCACTGTGGCAGCATTGTGCTCTATTCCCAGTGGCTATGGAAACCCTGTGTGTGCGTAAACTTCAGACCTCACTGTACTCATGGTGCTACACTGGTTGATGGCTGTAGGAACACAGAGCCACAAATCCCACCTCCCATGCAAAGAAAACACTATCGGCTCATTCTGTCTTTCTGGGCTAAGTATATCGGCGCGCTGCAGACATTGTCTCGCACAGGTTGTCCTTGAATTCCTCGAGTTCCTGCTCCTGTTTCTGTACAAGTTTTAGCCTGGAGTCCTGCCTAGCCCTCTCTGTCTTGAATAAGTTCTCTGTTTGGATTTGAACGCTGAAATCAATCTGCTGTTTCCGCCAAGCAGCTGACACTTAGGCCCCTTTGTTTTTGCCCAGTAGAGTGGGGGATTTCACTGAGCCGCGCTAAAAACACGGACTCACCTTGCACAATTAACTGTTCTGTCCTCCTCCTTGATATAAATTAAGAGTAAGTTGTGATCATTTGAAGAACGCAGACGATACGCTGAACATGGCAGACATACACAGTTCTGTATGGCAGAAATGTCTGCCGGCGTATATGAAAATTTGCTCAAAATGTGTCAGAGTCCAAATACGTCCAACCTTTCCACAGCGGTGTTGTAGCTGACGCATACATAACGAATTATTATTCGTATGTCAAACATTGATAGCTTATCACTTACCTATTTAAAACGTATCAGAGCGTCTGGCCAACGGAGCTGGAAAAGTGTCATCTGGTTCACGTCATGCTGATGCTGGAGAACGGCTAGAATGCTGAATGCTAGCTGTACTGTAGAAACATCTTAAAAATCTTAACATAGGGTAGGAATAGGGTATCCACTCGTTATCAATAAATTGGCTGTAGGATTCACCGTCAGCCAACGTAGCCTATATCTAACGTACCTCTAACGTAGTCACGTAGGTATTCACGTATGTATTTACGTACTATATTTACGTAGGTAAGTATTCACATACGTATTCCGTATTCACGTATGTCTAACGTAACGTAACGTCTGCATATCTTATGAAGCACACGTCGGGTACGTCCGGTAATTTTGAACATGCTCAAAACATCAGCGTTCAACAACGCACCCCAGCGTAACACAGTGAGCTCTTAACAAATACTACTTATACCTTACCTTATATCAACGTACACCAGCGTGTTGCCGATATTTTGTATACGCCATATTTGTGTATATCTTATGCATTTGTTGGGTATTCGTCTGATACATTTTGTATTAATAAGTGATACTCTAAAGGGGTTAGACATGCGTATCTGTATATGTTCACTTTTCTGATCCGATGAAAAGTTTTTGGACTCTGACAAATTTTCGTATGTGCCGGCATACGTTTCTGTCATACAGATATGTGTGACAGGGCCTTGAGACGCACCTCTCTACAACTTCACATCCTATCCTTATACACTCACTCCCCTTACTTCTCTCCGCCTCTCCGCTGCAGGCCTGCTGCTCTTTCACACAATGACAATAGATGTATTGCGTAAGACCAAAAACAACACACACTACACCTTTTGCATGGTTCAGAAATTCAGTTTTTTTATTTTGAGATGTTTACTTGAAAATTATTTTGAAGACCTCACAAACTTAGTCAAATACAAAATACCCCCAGTCAACTCCACATGGGAAAGTCCAGGTGCAGCGCTGGCACAGGCACTTTTGGGCCCACATACTTCCCAATAAACATTGCAAGAATTGCTACATTCTGAATAATATTAGAGCTGGCCAATCAGAGGGAAGTAAAAATATGTTTTGAGGTAGCCTGGATGTTGAGCAATCTCTGGCACAGCCCTCACTTGGGCAATGCTTGATCTCTATTCTGATTACTATTCCCCTCTGGTATGCTGCTCTGGTCGCTCTCTTCTTCTCAACACTAGCAAGATGCATGATTTATTGCATTTAATCACATCAACTTATTACAGCATGCTCGTAGAGAGAGATGACTGACAAGTTGGTTAGCATAACTCCTGAAGGAAGATTGCACTTATCTGAGCTCATTAGTGTGTTATTGACTTGTTGGATTCACAGAGCATCGTGGTTGATTATATATGTTGTCCATTTATATTAAATTCGAGCAGCAATTAACCTCTTATCGTGCGCAGTCCCGCTGGCGGGCCCAGCAGGAGTTTTATTTTGCCATGTGTCGTGTACATTCCATCATGCTGGATGTGGTACCCATGTCATATATTTTTAGAAAGCTTACAATCTCGTCTATTTAGATTTTGAGTTCCAAATCACAACAGCAGGTACAATCAGCTCTTCAAACTAGCAAGCACACTCAAAATCATAACTTTGAATCACCTATGAAGCCTCATAATTATCCTGTAATCAGCAATAAAAAATAAAAAAAGACTCCTGCGTCATTGCCAAAGGTCCACACGTTCGTTTCCGGTAAAAGGATATCCACCGTGAAGTTATAACAACTACTTTTTTGTAAATGATAATCAAAAAAATAGTTCTCAATTAATATTTGGCTGACAATTTTTTGAATGACAAATAGTTTATTCAACTATAGTGAATGCATGCATTACTTCAAGTGCTTTAAGTTTAATGCGGAACATTCTGAGGTTTAACAGAACCCCCCCTCCTTGCGGAGCTCCGACCGATTGACTTTTGGAAATTGACTGGCGGGTCGCCAGTTGCCCACCCACCCACCCACCACTGTTAGCTGCTAGCATGGCTAAAAAGTCTTTCATAAAGCACATGGTCCCCTAGCTAAGTGTTTCTTTGTAAAATGGTCATCCAGTACACCAGCTCCAAATGAGGAATGTTCTCACAAACAATATTTGAGACACTGTTGCTATGCGTCTGCACCGGCGACAGCCGAGGCTGGAGGCATATTATGTCCTACGTTTGTCCCATTCTCATGAATGCGATATCTCAAGAACACTTGAGAATTAATTCAAATGTGCCACAGATGCTCACTAAGAGAATACAATGATGAGGTGATGACATTTTGGACAGACATGGACTTGACTGGTTGGCGGATGCATATAACCGCAAGGCGGTAATTGTAGTTTAAATTGTTTCGAGTCAGACCGTGGAACCACTGGATGCTGTGAGAGACTCTTACTACTTGTGTGACAGGAGCTCAAAATTTAATTCAAATGTAGTGGCCAAGTGCAAACCAGCTGTGTCCCGGCTACATTTCCGCACAGCAAATAGTTAGTAGCTGGTGATGGATTTGCTCAAAGCCTTTACTTCCAGCAGTCTGTTTTCATTGGAAGCTAGGCAGCACAACTGCAGACAGATTGCATCTCTGCTCCTGTGATATTGTGGAGCTCTCCACTCATCAAGCGCCAACTGGCGGAGCATGGCCGCACCCTGTGCTACCTTAAGAAAATAAACAGATCTTTTTGGTTCCAGCTACACACAATTCATCTGCATGCATTTTCTGTGCAGAGAATATTCTGGGCACTTAGAAGAGATGTGGTTAATACTTGTCTTATGGCTGTTAATTTTGCACACTGCCTACAGTAAGTATAATGATGGAAAGCACAAAGATTAATGTTTGCCTGAAGTTTCACCCCAATTACAACCACCTGAACTATGTATCATTTTTTTTCTTTTTCATACATTTTAATCAGGTAGTTATATTAACATTGACAAATGAAGTCAAATCGGCAGGTCTGTCTTACCTAATTTAGTAATTACCTGCTAATGACGCAGTACAATTTGCAAACTGCAACAGCACTTCTCTCCCCTTTTTTCCTTTGCTTTTTTTTCTCCGTGGTGTAATCTGTGTCGGCATGCCGGGCCTGATCACAGCCCAGAGGCCGAGGCAGAAAGAGTGAGAGCGACTACAGAGAACAGTAGCCCTCCGCCAAATCATGCCCTGTTAAAAAATCCAGTCACACATACCAGACACCTCAGTGCACACACGCACCGTTCCATCTACCATCAGCACCACCATGTCAGACGACACTGTCGGATGACCTTTGTACACGCTGATCCTTCATATAAAAAGGTATTTATGTCGCTCTGTGGTGTTTGACAGAGTACCAGCAGGATTAAAGCAGCCTTGCGGTGAAAAGACTTTGATCAGCTCTCTCCTCTCTTCTCCAAACCCACAGCGTCATGCTGACTTACAGATCCCAAGCTGAAATTGTTCTTTGTTTCCCCTCCACCTGCCCACTGGTCCAAGTCAGTGTATTAATTAGTGGGCAAAGGAATAAGGTGATGCAGCTTATCTCTGCTGATGTTGCCTAATGAGGAGTCTTGCTAAAGAAGGTTGAGTGTTGGTGGTTTTTCAATGTTGGTGACCCAGAGAAAAGGTGGTGTGACTGAAAGGTGAATTTCTCTCCAACCGCAAAACTTCACTACTTGACTTTTGTACTGTAGTCAGTCAGGACTGGGGGTTCAAAACCTGTGCCTGTTGCTATCATTGTACTTCTGATCGCATGTTAGATTCTTCCAGTTGGATCATTGGATTTTAATAAACATACAGTTACAGTATGAACTGAGAGTAATCGGGTACCTAATGGTGCAGTGAGTCTTTACCATCTTTTCCTACTTTCTTCTACAAGTTATTTGCTTTCAGTCCAGTAAACTCCACTGATCTCGAGCCTGCCTGCATCGTAACGATAAGAGAAAGTGAGGACAGAGGTGATCTTGTCAAAGATTCAAAGTGCTGGAGCAACTGGGTGGGTTGATTAAGTGATGGTGTTGAGGTGCCCTTGTGTAAGACATTCGACTGTCTTAAGACTCTGAAAGTTAATATCCCAGAATTCCGGCTGTATGTTTATGATACTTAGACGTTTTGTTCAGCAAGATAATATTTTAAAATGAACAACATGATTTTTGAAGCGGCAGTAAAAAGCTAATTAGGCTATAAACAAACTGCAACTTGTGTTCGGTGTGATGGCGTTTAACGTGAAAACTCTGTCGTCTCAAAAAGCTTTTGGGATTAATTCCTTCAGCGCTCTATTCTTGGGTCAGAAAGATGTGGCGGTTATGATGTGACTGTTCAACCATTCAACAAGCATGCTGACTCCTTCAATCTGTGCAACACTTGTGAATGTATTCATCTGTGTGTTCAAGTGTATGCTCTCTAATGGGACAAAGCTTGTCTGTTTGTAAAGGAAAACCTCCAATAGTTTATCTGTGTTTATTTTAAGTGTTAAAAAAGGAGATTTTAAAACCACTATTTGTACTGCAAGTTCCCCTTTTGTTTATTTACCCATCATTTGCATTTTCTCCCAAGTTTTGCTCGGACAGTTTGGTCAGCTGTGCTACTTAAAAGAGGATCTTGTTTAACGTTTAATTAAAGTAGCCGTCGTCTTCTTGCAGCAGGAAATACGGCAACGTTTTTGGTGCAGGGGACATAAAATCTGTTCAAATATTTGTTCTCCTTTATTAAATGTGTGAAAGTGTGTAACAACTGTTAACGATGATCCAAACAGTATATTACCTCGTCACCTGACACCCTACTAACATAATACTGTCTCTCCACAGGTATGCCATCATGTGTGGAATAATGGCAGAATATGACACGGTGCAGAACAAGATAAAGAACGGATACATCTTTAAGGTAAGTTGTAGTTATATGTTGTGTCTGAAACGTGTTGTGGCACTATTATGTGTATACATTTTTCATATACAGTATATGGTAAACATTGCTTCTCTCATGTACTCAGAGTAGAGGGGAATTGCTACTCATATCAGTTAAGCCAGTAAGCCACTCCTACAGCCCTTCAGTTGCATAAGACAGAGTGTGGAACAACAGCACGTAGCATTTTATCTTCTGTCAACAGCTTCCCCCAAACACTGTGTACCTGCAATACTCGTGACAGGTGAAAGAGAGAGCCATAGAGCGCTGGAGAGAGTGGAGACATGAAAGAGGGAAAAGAAAAAAAAAGCCTGAATCAGAGAGAAGGAGAATGGAAAAGAACGAGGGAGGGTGTGTGACAGCCAGGAGTGTGTGGTCGCTCTGCGAGATCGCGTGTGTGAGAGGTGTTTGTGAAATACTTGTGGGTTGGTGAAGCAGGACAGATCAGGTCAGAACAGAAGGCAGTGGAAATAGCAGCCGTGTCATGAATCAACAGTGAAAATCTTCTGTGTGTCTGTATGCCTCCCCTCCCAGGATCATCTGGATAAAGCCATTGAGCTGAAGCCACAGGACCCCATGTCCTACTACCTGCTGGGCCGCTGGTGCTACGCTGTATGTGAATCTCCTGACACACTGCGCAACACGTATATCTCTCACATCTCTGCTCATACACACACGCATTAGATTTATGGAGGCTGACATGTCTGCGTGCCGCTCTCCTCCCTTTGCTAATCCTCCCACAGTTTCCCCTCATTCTTTCCCACTGTTTAGGTTTCCCCAAGGTTTGTTTTTCCCTCTGAGATATTCGCAGAAAGCGCCATGGGAGGTTAACACCAGCCATTGTTAACTTTAAATCAGATTGTACCAGGGAGATGTGTTCATCCTGCATCTAATCGGCTCGTGTTCTTTCAGTGCAAGCAGTTGTTTCTATAACAATCTTGATATTTTTTCTGTCGCAATATAATTTTTTAACTACATGATTATTGTGGCCAAAACAATTCACAAATTTTAGATTTTTTTAAATATCATGGTTTTCGTCAATTCCAGTATATTGTGACACCCCTATTTGTGATGATAGCAGCTACTCTCCCTGGGGTCCGCACAAGTAAACATAACATCATAACATAAAAACAGATATGTCATTAAGATCCAAGGCAAAAAAGGAAACAAAAAGCAAAAGAAACGATAAAACAATAAAACAGCTCATAACAAAAACAACAACGATGACAACAAGTACCCGCACTAGATCTAAATAGTCAGGTAAACATTTGGTACAGCTCAAAGATAATATTAGTACCATTTAAAACGGCGTACACAGGGACTGACATAAAAAACAAGAAAGTTCCTTCTTAATGATTATATTGTCCAATATTATGCTGCAACATTTGGAGAGGTTCTGGTTGTCTGTGCCCTCAGGCATGTTTTTTATGTTTTAAAAACAGTTGTACTTGTTAATTGTTTTATGTGTGATGGCAAACCATTTCGTATTTTCATTCCTCTGAACGTAACAGGGAAAAACAATCAGTTATGGCCATTATGTAGATAATGTCACAGGACATTTATATTACATATAAAGGTTTACAGACGTTCTGCTGGTGAGTGTTCCTGTTGTTTCATGAGATTTTTTTCACGTAACTCAGTTCCAGTTGTCAAACTATCTGCCTGAAAGGAAGTCCGATATTACAGATATTTCTCTGGATACTCACCTTCTCTGTCGGTGCCAGAGAGGGAGTGAGGGACTGCACATTTAGTGGAGAAGTAACACCTGATATCTTCTAGGGATGACTTTTATGGGCTGTCTGTAGTGCGTTCATGTTCAACAATGATCTACTGTTTGTTTTCAGCCAGCGGTTCTGTTTGAAAGGTCCCATGATGACGCCAAAGCAACGCTACACCTGCAATTAGACGTTGCTTTGATGAATGGTGCGGGGCAGGAACATGTTTGACCCAGGCCTCTCCTATTCTAATATAAACTAATGTTCAGAATTGTCTTTAATTTGAGGAGTTTGATTATTTTGCAGGTGGCTCAGTTGTCCTGGATTGAGAGGAAAGTTGCTGCAACATTATTTGGAGACCCTCCAAGTGCAACAGTGGAAGATGCACTGAATAACTTTCTGAAGGTACTATGATTCATTCTCAACCATTCGCTTCTTTCCATGCATTCGACTTCTTAAAGCTGTGAGTATAGTAAAAACAAACGAGTGTTTACAGCGCGCGGACTTAGGTCTTACTAAGTCTTAGCGACACGTAACCTGTCGTCACAGAGAGGGGAGAGCGGTAATGAGTCGTACAAATGGACAAAGACTGCATGCAGTGTCCGGGACTTTTGCTTTCAGAAGGTTACAAAACTTATCGGCCGTACTTTACAATTCTGATGTTGGAACGTTGTGTGGGGGACTAGAAAAAACTAGAAACTAGAAAAAAAGGACGCAGATTAGGGTTTAACACTAACTGCTAAAAGTCGTTGCCAGGCTGACAACCAGGCAACAACTTTTGGTTGCCAAAACTGAAAATATGGTTGACATTTTAATTAATTTAAATCAAGATACTTTGCAGTTACACAGCTTAATAATGAAGGTGTGATCTAAAGGAACATCTTTTATTACACTAACTGATTTGTGGTTTGTCTGATACATTATTTGAATTCTTTGTCAGTTGAATCACTTTGCTCATTTTGTTTGTGATGTGAACGTGTTAGTAGAACATCTTGTCTCTGAAACAGATCCTTGTGCGAACGCAAGTAAACGCACCAATGCACGTGCAGCGTTGTGCGGTTCTGGTTCTGACTGTTACAGCAATATTAAATATCACTAATGCAACAAATTGGTTGCCAAAGGCCAAGAGTTGGTTGCCAATGGCTCCCTGGCAACTCTTAATGTCGAGCCCTGCAGAAATAAGGACTTATACTCCAGTTTTTTATTGATTATTGATGATTTTTCATAGGGTTTCATTGTCTGCATGTTCACACCTGAGCTGCCCTGATTAACTCAGTGTTCGTAAGCACAGTGTTTGTCTAGCGTTCACTCACAACTTGCCTCCAGCTCTCTCCCGTACCCAGTTTTCAAAGACCAAACGCTCCGTATTTAGAAAGCTTAATCTGCGTTCCTGTATATTCCAAATGTTTATATAGTAGAGAAATGTATTTAGCTTCTGGCCAATATTCCTGTTCAGGCCTCTTCGTCATCGTCTTGTGCATCTCACCCATTAATTTGATTTAAGTGGTCCCTGTTACAACATGTCGCTCGTGACCCGGAGGGGAGCCTCCGGTTAGGCTGTGGAGCTGTAACAGATACATCCTGCGAGGGTATAACAAGTCCCCAGACTCTAACTCGGGTTAACTGTACTAGACCAAGTGTGGGTGAGCTGGTGAGGTTGTAGGAGCTGAAGGGGAGAGAGGGGCAAGAGAAGGAGTCCAGCAGACTGTTGCCTCTGGCTGACCTGTTGACTAATTGACTAACGATTAAGGCGATTTTAACTCATTATCAGAACTGTAGTTTATGTTATAAAAATGAATGTCTGTCTGCGCCCGACTGTGCACTCAGAGATGTTTGTGGAGCTGCGTGTTTGCCTGCTGTGACGAATGAAGTTTAAATCTAATTACAAAGCAGTTTGCTTCCGTCTCTTCTTGGTGATCCGACATCTCTGTTCTCCATATGTCTGCTCACTGGAACTTTCTCTGCGCTTCATAAGAGCAGTTAATGTTATGGATCTGATTGTGATATTAAAGATGAGACACTAATGTTAAACAGAACATGATGCTGGGATGTTGTGACATTTTAAAAGGGAGCTGTTTAAATAAAGGAGACATTGCTAGTGGTCTGCGTTATGAACATGGATGAATTGTCTTTAAAAGCTGAAAGAAAACTCTATTTGTTTTACTCAGGTTGAAGACATCCAGCCCGGGTACTCCAAACTCAACTATGTGTTTTTAACTAAGGTCAGTACCAACAACTTGAAGTTGAACTTTCATTGCCATTGTTTGTTTTGGGACTGTCCTGTGGGATCCCACTGACACGAAACGATGACAGCTTTTAGTTTCTTTTCTTGAGCAGTGCTACAAAGACCTGGGGCGGAGGGATAAAGCCAGGAAGATGTGTGAAGCTGCTTGTTCAATGAACGTCGTGTCCAAAGAGGTACTGTACTATTGCAATACTGTATTCATATCTCGCAGGGTGTCCCGTCTGCAAGTTAATACACTGTTAAAAAAGAAAAACATCATTTTTGAATCATTTCCACATATGTTTTTCCTCCCAGGATGAAGAGGCACAAAAGGAGCTGGACTTACTCTGCCCAGCGCTGGGAGTGTGATGACAGCGTGTGTGTGTGCGTGTGTGTGTGTGTGTGTGTGTGTGTGGAGGGATATCATCAATGGCTGCCACAGTCAGAACCGTCCTACGTAGTTTTAAATCTGGTGACCCTTTCATGTCTATAATGCCTTCTGTAATTATAGCTCTGTATAACTATAGTTAAAAGCACTCATACATATTCATGATGCTTTATAACCATAATCATAACACATTATAAAGCATTTTATCATGACAAGAATTGTAATACCGATCACTCACCATTTTATTCTCTTTTTTCGCAATGATCATAGTATATTATAATTCCTATAGTTGTAATACATTATAATCTTTTAATAATGCATTATATTCACTTACTAAGTCGTCATTGTTTGCTTTAAGTAAAGTGAAACAAATCTAATTAAATCTATGCAAGAACAACACACAAAATGTTGTCAAATACATTTTTACTTTATTTAAAGCAAACAACGAGCACTTAGAGTAACTTATCACATTATTGTATTATAACGGTGATTATAGCACAATATAAAAAACAGTGATGAAGTATTATGACACTTGAGTAAGTCATTATAAAATGCTTTATAATGTGTTATGATTATTGTTTTAAAGTATTCTGAATATTTCTGAGTGCTTATAAGGTTAATTATACAGCGCTTTAAACAGATTATAAAACATAAGAATGTTTATAATGCATTAAAGACATTATAGAAAGTGTTGTAGCCAGAACTATGTTTTTTTTAATAGTAGAAAACATATAATTCACACCTGGCTGTAAAAAAGCTGTGAAACAAATAGTTTTCCCTCTTTTGAATTATCATGACAGGTTTTTTGTCGAAATTGGATTCATCACAAGTTCTAGTAAGGCTCTGAGGCTCTGAAGCTCTGAGGCTCTGAGGCTCTGAGGCTCTGAAGCTCTGAGGCTCTGAAGCTCTGAGGCTCTGAAGCTCTGAGGCTCTGAGGCTCTGAAGCTCTGAAGCTCTGAGGCTCTGAGGCTCTGAAGCTCTGAGGCTCTGAAGCTCTGAGGCTCTGAAGCTCTGAGGCTCTGAGGCTCTGAGGCTCTGAGGCTCTGAAGCTCTGAGGCTCTGAGGCTCTGAGGCTCTGAAGCTCTGAGGCTCTGAGGCTCTGAAGCTCTGAGGCTCTGAGGCTCTGAGGCTCTGAAGCTCTGAAGCTCTGAGGCTCTGAGGCTCTGAAGCTCTGAGGCTCTGAGGCTCTGAAGCTCTGAAGCTCTGAATGCAAAAGTCACTCCAGTGTGTCTGAAGGATACTAAGTTTACTGGACAACAAAGACTTGTGGCTTTTTAGGAAGTAACCCAAGGGACTTGGTGTTCCTTCCTGTTCCGTCCTGTTGTTGTGTCTCCCACTACTTCAAGTGGCAATAACAAAAGCACATCAGACGATGGCGTACCCAAACAAAGTGGAAGGCTGATGACCTCCTGCCCTCTCCAATCTGCCTTCACTCACATGCAGACTTTGTACGATGATGGGATCATACAGTTTACGCACACAGATGTTTATGTTCTTTATGGTGTTTTTTTCTTTTCTTAACTTTGGCATCTATCCATTGAAGACATTCCTTATTCAATTACCGGCTGATCTGTCAACAACCTCACTGAATCCTTTTACCTACAGCTCTCCGTAGGACTTTTCACAACAGAATAAATCTGAGTTTCAGTTTGTTTCGACCCTTGATATCTGATTTTTAGAAAAGAAGTGATTGTAAGGTTGCTTCTGTAAATCAAAGTTTCACTACAGAACCTTATTTATAACTCATATTTTGGAGTTTTATGAAACATCCGTACAGCTGTTGCAGCAAAGCCCCTTTTAAAACCTGAGTTCCTGTTGTAATTTTTCAGGAGCGTCTTGCTGGGGGGCTTCCTCAATCCTTTGATTTGTGTTCCTCTTTAAACATTTACATGGAGCTCTGACTGCCTTACATTTTATTGGTCTTATATTGTTTTGTCATTTTTTATTGAGACATCTCTTTTTAGTATGAACTTTTCCAATGCCAGAGGAAGTTGAGAGGCATCTAATAATAATGTTTATAGAATAATCCTATTACTCTGCATATATACAATACCTAAGGTTCAATTAAGGTTTTGCTCAGGTTTCAATTAATGTAATAAAAAAATATCACGGTTAAATCCACGTGGGACACAGTCTGTCATCCTTAAAGTGATGAAAGATGCTAAAGAGCAAATAACACATTTAGATTAAGGTTTTTAAATATGACCTCACTGGTGCCCGTGTAAATAGAGTGATGGACGAACAAGTCGAGGGCACGTTGTGGTTTATTGTCATGTTTGTGTCCCTGTAACAGTAATAATATAAGACCAATGGCTCTCTACTCTCTAATGAGCACAGCAGAGGATGCAGACCTAGTGCTTTGGCATGATGTGATGGTGCTTACTGTACGTTTGCATTCCAGGTTAGATAATGCTGCTAAAATGTGACCTGATCTGTCTGTAACCGTAATGATTTTACACTTCATGATGTGATAAGTATGATGCATTTAAGACATGATGCTTTAGTTTGGTTTACTCTTGAGATCTGTTTAGGATTTAGACTCTGATTAAGTTGACTGTATTGTATATTTGTGAATTGTTAAAACTACGTGAAATTGTTGTTTTTATTTGTCACATTACAGATTTTTCTACCAACACTACGAATGTAGGCTATTTGATTTTCTTCAAATGCCAAAGCAAGTAGACGATTGCTCAAATGTTATACACTACATGGAGAGTGAGCAGTGTCCTCGGCAGTGTGCACTGAATGATTAAAGGTTCTGTAGTCTGTAATTAAACCTGTGCAATCCTGTTACGAGGTGTCAGTTTATCACTTGTCTTGCTTGTTTGTGTGCTTGTTAGTTTAATTGTAGTTCATGAAAAATACCCAGTCGCAATACATTGTATAATATCTAACTTGTAATTAAAATGTTTGGTGATTTTTTTAGTCATAAACTACATTGATCTCAATCCAAAATCGAGTACAAATGCAACAAGACGGCTCCTGCATAACTTTCAAGGATTGTGGAGTTCTGATGCATCCCTCCCTTTTCCCCAGATTGTACATTTTGTGCCAGGGTACGGGATCACATTCAGGCCACCAGTCTAGTCATGTTTCAGCCTTATTTCTTCTCCATGGTAGAACCATTCTAAATGAGCACAGGTGTTTGTATACACAGTCATGTAAACTTGATTTTATTAGCCTCCTGTTGCACTTCACTTGAAGGCCTCCGTTGCAACAGCTGCAGAATTCACTTACAGCTGTTTTTTCCTTAAATATGTAGGAAACTTTAGATGTTTTATATTCACAGGCATACAGTAGGTCTCTGTGTGAGATCTAATCTTGATGTCTGTACATGCTGGCCTAAAAGACAGGACCCAATCTCGTGTAAGGATTCAGAGACTGCAGGCTTCAGATTTGATTCTTTATGATGTCAAAAGAGCAGAAGCGAAGTGGTCCTGTACTCCTGTCTGTTGTAATGCCACTTTTTGTCACTTTTCCTCTGGCACTCCCGGACTGAAATGTGTGAACTGTACATGCACGCTTTCTGGCAGAGAGTTAGGGAGGTGATCTATACCTCTCTCATACTTACTTTAAATAATGGAAATTCTGACACTTTAGATTTGTATGCATTAAACAAACATATATAATATATACTAATACTACACACGAGTCGAGACGATTTTGGACCTGATACCCCCCTTCTGACAATGGTCAGCAAAGGTGTGTGTTAAGAGTGTTTTATACATCCCCGATCTTTCCGCACTATTGTGCCTTCATTCCTGAGCTCCTATCAGTCGGTCTCAACAGCCTCTGTACAATCTTGTAAACATTCAGATCTCCATATATCCCTCCATTCACAATCTAAGCTCAGTTATGTCAAAGTTACACAACTCACGGTCGACAGCAGACTGATCATGTGCTGCATGCGTACATGTTTTATCCTCGGCCGATGCAGGATACAAGCTTAAACGGAGAGATTCACATTAATCTGGTTAATACAGTCTTCACAAGTGTAAACTAATGCACAGGATGTGTTTTACCATCATTTCATGGGATATTTTTCATGTTTCTCAGCAGGTTTATTCCACCACAGCCCTTTTTTACTCATACAAGGCACCTGCTGTATGCTGCAAGACGTGACCTTTCCCCTGTCATCTTTTTTCATCAGCACATACCTCACATAGTCATCTTTTCTTTTGTGTTTCATTTCCATAATTTGCAGAATATCACAGTTCTGTGGTTGTGCTGTAGGAATAGTTGCTCCCTTCTGCAGCTTCCTGTAATGCAAGTGGGGAAACAACAAGAGCCCCTGAAGGCTGATATTGTCTGCTATTATAACTCAAGTCATTATCCCACTGATTCAGGCTTATTACTCGTGACATTGTCAGCGCCTCTGAAGCTCCTTTGTGTCTGATCATTTGTCAGCTCAGCTTGACTCGGGTGCGAAAGCAAAACTTAGTGTTTTCCTTCCGATTCATAAAAGATATTCTTGGAACGTTGCCACACATGACTTCTCTGACGCTACTTGTTATTCAGGTGCAATTTCATACTTGTTAAAAACAGAAATGGAGCGAGCCATATCGGTAATCATCTGCTGTAATTTTATCTAAAACTTGTCATGCGCTGTCTCGAGAAGCTGCCGGGCCGGCTGGCTGCAAGCCTCTCGCTGATCAACTACAGGATGTTCTGGCTGGGCGAGATAAAGTGCTGAGCAGGGGAACGGATTTCCCAATCACTTTCCTTCTGTTCCCACCTGACCTGGCAACATGCCAAGACTTCATTGCTTTTTTATATTTTATAAGTTCACAGTTAACTGTTACAGTGTAATTTTGTAATGTCTATCAGCATCACTGTACGGAGTCATATTGGTGTCAAATGTGTCCATCATGTCACCTTAAGCCTGTTGACAGAAAGGTACATCAGTGAAAAACAGTTGAAGTGTCTGTTTTTTATGTAGATGTACAATATCATTCAAAACAACTTGCAGGCAGGTTGAAGTAAAACTGCAGTACGAGTCTGTGTCTGGGCATCGCTACAGTGAGCAGCAATAAATGTATTTAGTTGCACTCTTTTTTATATTTCTACATGAGAAGCATATGAGGTCAATAGATTTCAGGTATTTCTTCACCCTGTTAGGAATGGATACACTTAAAGCAAATGGACATTTTAATTCATTTTTTGGTGACAACATAACTGGTTTGTTTTTTTGTTGAGTTTTGAAAATGTTATTTTCTTCTCCTGCGTTTACAACACAGTACTGTGTGTAATATAGGGGCTTAAAAGTGAAAACTTTCATTATCGATTAATCATTCAAATGTCCATGTCCAGGTTCTCAAAGTTCAAGGTTTTTAAATGTCTTGTTTTGTCCAAAACCCAAAGATATTCACTTAAAATGATGTGAAACAGAGAAAAGCAGGAACTCTCCATATTCAAGAGACTTAAAACAGCATTTTCTGACATTTTTGCATTAAAAATGACTTTGAATTGTTGCAGCTCCAATACATAATATTTTATGGCATGACATATGACATATATCCATTGCAACATTCTGCAGGACGTCATTTCATGAGGCGTCACTCCAACGCTATTTACAGTTAAACTTTGACAAAACCAGTGGGTGGAAGTTAACATTTTATCATTTGGTTTGCTGAAGAAAAGGGAACTTATGCAACATTTTTCCATCTTACCAACTAAACGATGCCATCAGTGGTGCAATCTCACAGATATGATTTTACAGGGAGAAGATTGTCTTCAGAAAGCTGTACGTCAGCGTTGTCGTCTCACTGGGCGACATTCATAGATGTCATGATTTACTAATGAATATTTATTATTATTTTATTATTTATAGACATACAAATAACGTTGACCAGGTATGTTAACACTTGCTTAAAGCCGTCTAAAAAAAACACATGCTCAAATAAAATGCAAAAGTACATTAGTCTTTAATGCTGAGGCAGCAAATAGATGAGTCTACAACAAATTAAATAAGTAGCCCCAGTGCCCCAACCCTAATTTATACAGCAAGAATATTTATGTAAATAAAACAACATGAAATCAAACAATTTGGTTACTGGCATCTTGAGTATTGACATTAAATGACAGAGTTAAACAGTGTTGCATACAGCAGCATTCTACAACATTTAAACTTAAACAAAAAAACTGAGAAATAAATGACAAAATAACACTGATCTAATATTATTCTTTTTATACTCTCATTGGACAGCAGTTCACAGACACAAGCAGTGTGGCAGCGCGTCTGTGCTCCTTTCAAATAGCATCTACAGTGGATTCAGAATATATCAGCTCACTTTCAAAAGCTTTCTAGTTAAAATAGTATTTGACATTTTGTCGGTCGTATTCCTGAGTAACTAAGCTTTTACACAATGTATGAAAACTACTGGTTAGTACTAAACACTTTGTTTCAGTAGACATCGGGCTGAAGGGCTGCTGAGCTTGTTCCAGTCTGACTTTAGGTGGAGTAATACTTTTATCAAATAAAAACCTCCAGTTTAAAACCTTCAAATATCACATATTTACATTGCATTACAGAGAGTTAGGAACCCTTATTAAGAAGAAAAACATTAAGACGGAGGCCAAATTAAATGGATTCCTGAAAAGCTGACATTTTGGAGAAGCAATGTTTTCTTTGATCCGACAGCAACAACTTTAATAGAAAGCACGACGGCACCGTGATGGTTTCTACTCTCCAATCAATTCTTACAACAACAGCGTTCACACTAAAATCACAAGGGTGAGTTACAGCAGCTGCTCAGGCTGCTAACTCCTGTAACCACAGTGTTGACTGTCCTGAGGTCTGTGAGGCTGATCTCCAGTGATGTGCAGCTGACTGCAGACCTCCACCTTGATGTATCAAACGAAGATGCTAATTGCTAAGTGCTATGTCAGGTTGGGTTTGTTGTAACACATTGATCTAAGTGACGTGTGGACACACCACACCGCCCTGTGTTCTGTGAAACAGATGCCACATATGTTACCCTCTGGCACTATAATACTAAAAAATGAGTCAGTAATAAGTTCCGCCTGAGATTTCATCTTCGAAATATAGTTTTCATCCCACAAACATGAGCGAGAGTCCACAAGTCTTTTGTTTCAACCTTCATTTGTTCAATTGTTACAGCTTTATTTTAGTAACACTTTCTTTGACGTCCATGTCTATAATGCAGGATAAACATATTTATAATGCATTATAATCTGCTTATAGCACGGTATAATATAATAATGTACCTGCAAGATTCTTGCTGTTTGTTTGTTTGCACTCATTGTAA
The DNA here is from genome assembly GCF_900634415.1 of Cottoperca gobio. Classification (NCBI taxonomy): domain Eukaryota; kingdom Metazoa; phylum Chordata; class Actinopteri; order Perciformes; family Bovichtidae; genus Cottoperca; species Cottoperca gobio. Next base: position 4,270,007 of record NC_041369.1, on the reverse strand, counting down.
GTCGCTTTGGACAAAAGCGTCAGCTAAATGTAATTTATAAGTATAGTTAAAAGCACTCGTAAATATTAATAATGCTTTATAACAATAATGCTAACACACTATATAGCATTTTATAATGACTTATAAGGTCAAGTAGCATAATACTTCATAATTGCTCATCACTGACTTCCATCTGATGTCTATGATGCATTGTACTTATAATCATTATATTCTTCTTATAGCGCTGAAGTCTTTAGAGTGAGTTTATTTTTTTGGAAATATTACATGATCCTTGCAAAACAAATGTCAGTGAGCAGCAATTATGAAGTATTATGATACTTGACCTAATTAGTCGTTATAAAATGCTTTATAATGTGCTACTGTTGTAAAGCATTATGAATATTTATGAGTTACTTAACCTATAATTATACCATAATATAGGCAGATTATAACACATTATAAGTCTGTTTAAGATGCATAATAGACACGGACGTCATAGTGTTACTATTTTCTTTTTGTTTATGAGTCTTTTGAGGGCTTGTCCGTCGCCTCCTCGGGCTGCCTGGCGGCCGCCTCCAGCAACCTCATGTCTTCACGCAGAGTCACAGCTATGGAGAATGCATGCGGTTTCAGAGTCAGGCCATAGTCGTAGTCTAGTTTGAGCGGCCTGGCCGGGTCCGCAGTGATGTGGCACTGGTGGGCAATCAGAGCCGCAAAGAGGAACAGCTGCAGCTTGGACAGCTCCTCGCCGATGCACCGCCGCTTGCCCAGGGAGAAGATGAGCACGCTGCTGGTCAGGTCCTTGTTCAGCACTCCATTCTGGTTCAGGAAACGCTGGGGGTCAAAGGTCCCAGGATGGGGCCACAGTGCTGGGTCATGGTTGATGGACCACTGGTTGACGAATATGACCGTGTTCTTTGGTATGGTGTAGCCCATGATGGAGGTGTCCGTGGTGGTGGAGTGGGGGATGGTGAGCGGCACGAAGCTGGTGTAGCGCATCACCTCGTAGATGAAGGCCATGATGTAAGGCAGCTGCAGCTGATCCTCGATAGAAGGCAGCCGGCTGCGGTCCACCACCTTGTCCACCTCCTGCTGGAGACGCACCTGCATCTCAGGAAACCTACAGTCACAGGTGAGACCTGCGTTTAACATGACGCCCTCCATGATGGAGGTTACACTGAGTGCTGCAGAGATTAGTACCAAAACCCGGAAATGTGTTTAATTAGCATTTTCTCCCCTCTGGTTCCTTTGTTTTAAAGTCAATGGGTTTTAAATGGGTTTTTGGTGCCTGAAACAAGTTCTGTGGTTTACACAAGCTTAGGATATTTTAACGTTTTGTTCTACAACATAAAATATGTGGAGATATACCAAACTTGTGAATTTTGAAGCTTTTATGTCTCTTATAAAAGGTGTTTGCCAACAAGTGGCTTTTAGTGCTAATTACTAAACGCCGAACACGAGTTTAGCTTGGTGGGGGTAACACTGAAGTCATGATACCATGGTAGTTTGTTAGTTTGCCTAATGTTATATTTGTACTTCTGCTCATTGCATTTACGCTTCAAGTGGTGTTAATATGTGGTAGATTATCTTGCTGAACAATATGTGTACACTTTTGTTTGCCACAGAGTTTATTTTCTGCAATTATCCAAAACCTGATGAAAAATCCCATTGGCTTGTTGTCGAGGGAACCATGGTGATGACGACATCCGGGTTGGCCTACAAAAATACTTCAACCCTGCAGCACTCAATATGCTTTCCCTTTATTTAATGATATAATAAATGGGCCACCAAAACTGTACCTGACATTAAGTGACATTTAGTTACCAAAGACAGGATATGATGCATAGGCACATTTATTATTAAGCACTTTACACACTGTGCTACAGAGGTACAATCACTACCTCAAACTAATAAGAAAATAGTGTCTCAAGGCGCTGCATAACACTAATGAAGGCATCTTAAACTGATGGGATTAAACAATGAAGCAAGATTAGAAAATGAATGTGTACAATCTGCCAACGATCTTGCTACTTGTACGGTGAAATGCTGACTGTCACTTTCAGCTCTTTATGTTATTCTGCCAGTACCTGCAGCCTGTCTCAGCTCCCCCCACTGTTACATAACACTAACGCCACTCAACTTCCTCATGTCTGTACAGCTTTAGCAGCAGGATGAGGACACACTCATTTATTATCCATATAATGTCCAATTTCAAGCATCTAAAAGGTCAGAATCTTAACATTATGTCTATGAAAATGAGAGGAGAGGCTGCTTACTTGACCAGAATGAGGATGATCCACTGTAGTGCAGTTGACAGTGTGTCTTGACTTGCTCCAAATATATCAGCCAGAGTGGGGGTCACGTAGTCCTTCCCGGAGGAGAGCCCTGAAGTATCTCTTAATTGTTCCATCGCCACTATAAAAGCATCTGTCATGTCTCTAATGGTGCTTGACTGGATGGTTTTTCTGTGTTCAATAACTTTATCTTCAATGAATATATTAAACTCCAGGTTGAGCTTTTTGAAGTTGTCAAACATGGTTTTGATGGGGTTGGGGAAGTACTGGAGCCAAGGCATCACGTCCACCATGCTGCCTGCCCCCACTGTTTGGGTGAACTGGTCATTCCTGCCCACCACCTGCTGAAACTCTTCGTCATCATAAGAGTACCTTTTCCCAAAGCACACAGCGCTCATTATATTGGCTGTGGATACCACGAGATAAGTCATGGGCTGGACATATTGCTGCTCCTTGGTTTTCTCCACAAACAGCTGCAGCAGCTCTTTGAACTCGCAGTAGACGTGGTACTCAAATGTCTTTTTGGTGTCTGGGTTCCTCGTGGAGAACATCCGCACAGTGGACTGAGCCACTCTGCGGTGCGTCTTCCACCAGTCTGTGATGGTGCCAAACGCGAGGCTGTTCCCGTTGGAGATGTACTGGAAGGAGGTGAAGTCCGGTCTGCCCGCAAATTCGGGTCCCTGCTTGACCAACGCCTGTTTGATGGAGTCCCCGTTTAGCACCACCACTGTGCGAGAGCCAAGTTTAATTTGGAAGATGTTGCCGTACTTCTTCGCCATGCGCGTAAAATACAGGTGCGGTGTCTTGCCAAGTTGCGGAGCGTTCCCTATGAGTGGCCAGGCGAGCGGACCGGGCGGGCCGGGGATCCAGCGCTGCCGGAGCCAGTGCCACAGGTGGAGGGAGAACAACAGAGTCACACACGCCAGTAACAGAGCTCGTGTATTTCCCGGGTTAATCCCCTCCAAAGTAAAATCCATGATGGGGATCCTGCAGGAGAATATGATAAATACACATTTATGTAAGTTTTTTTTAAATATATGATACAGTATGCGATGTATGTTTGTAAAATTAAATGTAATAAAATAAGACAAAATTCTTCCGAATCAGGAGGTGATTAAATACCTGCTTATATCCTCGGTTCATCTGGGGGGGGGGGGGGGGGGGGAACAGCCTTTACGACGTGTCCGAAATATTTAATGTTTCTGTTTTACTTTAAATGTTTTAATCCATTCACTGAATGGGAAGACTACATTTTTAAACTTAAAATGTTCGGTAGTTAGACGAAAGAAATCCCCAACACAACAGATCCGCCATCTAGAAAACTCAGACTATAAACAGTCAAGTGTACAGCAGCCTGTTGAGCATCCACAGTGTGTGAAGCAGAGTGTGTGAAGCAGAGTGTGTGTGTGTCTGTCTGTCTCTCTGTGTGTGTGTGTGTGTGTGTGTATGTGTGTGTGTGCGTGCGTGTGTGTGTGTGTGTGTGCTCCCTGCTCTGTGTCCGCAGCCTGCCCATGCTTTGAAGCCCCACTGCACCGAGTGAAATCATTTATCCACAAACGCAGCGCAGCATCACGGCCCGTCAGCGTCTCTGTGTGCGCGCTGGCTTTGTTTCAGTGGGCAGGTTTGTTGCAAAGGATGTCACCCCACCCTCCTACCATCACCTCCTCCACCCACCTCTCTCCCTCCCTCCCTGGCTTTTTTTTTCCGACTTGTAAATGGGAGTGTTTAGTAGAGAAAGGTAAAGTTAACTAAAGTGATTGGCTATTCGTTTTAAGATAATAATAATAATAATAATAATAATAATAATAATAATAATAATAATAATAATAATAATAATAAAGTAGGACCATGTAAGCGCTATTACACTTGTGCATTTTAACTATTTAAAATGTTTATAATAGCAATACACACTTTAATAGTTAGTCTAAACCATTTCTTGTTATTAGTATTATTATTATTATTATTATTATCAGTGTTGTTGCTGTTATATCACATGAGCCTCTTGTTGGTGTTTAACTATTTTAAAACAAACACGTTTAGTAATAATAATAATAATAATAATAATAATAATAATAATAATAATAATAATAATAATTGTGTTTGTTGTTGTTGTTATCATTATTATTTACATAATTATGTTATCAACATGCAGACTTTTGTCATTCTTTGTTAATGCTTCCTCAGCAGTGTTAGTAAGGCAGGCTTGCGCCGCTGCCTGAGGCAGGCTAACACAAGTCAATGGAGTTCAAGCTCCTTAAAATAATAAATACATTTTAAATATAATAAATATAAATATTATTTATATTTATGTTTTGTTAAAATTGACATAAAACACTTCTTCCCCTCAGAGCAATATTACATGATATAAAAGAAAGACACTTTTACTCACATTGAGGTGTTTGCTGTGTTTCCTCTGATGCCGCAGTCTCAAATGTTTTAGGTTTGAAATTATAATGGAAGGTGCGCTTTCCCATCAAACCACCAGGAGGAGGCGAACCCCGTGTTGTTACTCATTAATCCCCCTAATTAACAAACATGATGAACATCAGACCTGCTCACAGAGCCAACAGCCTGCATATCACAAGGAATTCTTCATTCTGTAAAACAATTCTAAATGTTGTTTGAAAATGCGCCAAAGCTTGATAATAATAATAATAATAATAATAATAATAATAATAATAATAATAATAATAATAATAATAATAATAATAATAATAATAATAACAATTACAAGGCTGGATGATAATAATGTTTGCTGTGTGTTGGGGGTTCAGACCTGCCTCGTCATTTTAGATAACGCTCATTCATGTCTCTTAGATGTTCTTTATGTGTTTATGTTATAGTGTTTCCTTCAGTCTGTACAGGATATGTGGCTCTGCTTCTGCTCGGGCCTCCGCTCAGGTCTGTGGTTGTGATGTGATTCGGGGATCCGGCTTCAGCACCGCGGACAGCGGCTCAGATAAACCTGCTGATCTCCTCTGGCCCTCAACTTCTCCTCTGAGCTTCAGCTCCAGCATCTTTTAGTTTCAACACAAACTACCGCCAAATGTGATGCTATTGATTATGTGTTTTGGTATTTAAAAAAATTATTTATATTTAAAAAAATTAAATTAATGAAATTAACAAATAAAGCTCTCTAGTAGCACCAAGATATATTGTAGTATCCTAATTTGATTATAACATAATGATATTATTGTACTTAATAGAATATTTGGACCTCTATAATATCATCATAACCTAGAGGAAATTATGTACTTTATACTTGTGCCGTGGTGATAAATACAGTTCATTATTTGTAGTAGTTTACAGAATAATAGGCTATGTAGTTATGATATATATATATATATATATATATATATATATATATATATATATATCTGTTGTAGAATATCATGTGGTCTTATCATTATTACATATAAAAACGGATTCACAATGCATTTAAATTACAATGTAAATGTAACTATATGATCATAAACAACTAAATTATAAATTAAGTTGTTTCAACCTGTAATTACTGAAACTATATTATCCATAACTGATAATTCAATAAATGTTAGAAAATTGCAACATAATTATATTTATCAGATATCTGTGTGTGTTTGTGTGTGTGTGTGTGTGTGTGTGTGTGTGTGTGTGTGTGTGTGTGTGTGTGTGTGTGTGTGTGTGTGTGGTCAGTGGGTCAGTGGTTAACTAGTGATCCTGAACATCCCCTGATCACAAGACCTTTATTTTGTTGAAAGCCCACATACTCTGTGCTTAAATGGCGATAACATCTCACTCCACAGTTGAAGGCCAGACATTACAGGCAAGAAAATAATCATTCTTAGACTCTGAGCCAGAAATCTCCAATTCAGCAGCTCTTACATACACCAAACTTTACAGTTGAATTCATATCTACTATATTCTGAAGCTTTTAACAAAGGGGGTTGTTCATATTTTATTCATAACCGGATTTATAAAAACATTATATTCCTAAAAGCATGGCGAAAAAAGATTTGTAATGGCTGTTGACAGTGTTTTATGATTTATGGAGTGATACAAAGAGATATCCAAAATCCCCTCTGTAAAAACATTTGACTCTAATATTTCAAAATGAAACATGAATCTTGAACCTGCTTTATCCAATGTTCACATTTCTGTTCGGGAAATGTATGCAAATTATTACATATAATATATAATGCCTATAAGATAATGCCTCATTTGCAGATTTAAACATAATTTTTTTAGAAATTTGTTATACAAAAGGGAATATCATGGTGATATATATTAGTTCAAAGTGTTACCCGATTACCTTATTCATCTTTAGTGTCTCCTGAATCCATAACAGCTCAAAATGTCTTCTTTTTATTAGTCCTGCAGTTAAATTATTTCCCAATACCTTCAATGTCTTATTGTCTTAAAGATGGAAAACGCTGCTTTGTCTGATAAAAGTGGGCCATCATCATCTTTATAACTCAAATTAGCTTAAAAAATCATTTAAAACATTCAATAAAGTCTTAGTTTTAGTCTTCAATTCATTCCCCTATAAAACTCTAAAACATCTTGAAAGATCTAGCCAATTAAATTATTCCTGTTTCTGACATTTTTATTGTATTTTATTTTGAATGACTATTTGTCAGCTGTATATCTGTATAAAAGGAACAATTAATAGACTGTAGTGGACCAAGATTTTATTTTAAATGATTTTTATTATAATGCAAACATTAATGTGAGATATCAGTGCAGCTTCATGCATAGACTCGATCACCAGTAAGCTCTGCTTCTGTATAAGACTCTTGAATATAGCCCTTAAACCCATGTGTGTGTGTGTGTGTGTGTGTGTGTGTGTGTGTGTGTGTGTGTGTGTGTGTGTGTGTGTGTGTGTGTGTGTATGCCGAGCCTTGTTGGTAAGACTCTTTGGTGACCTCAGCAGCAGAGCGACCTGCAGGATAGACGGGCCCACACGGTGGCCTCTGCCTTGGGTCCACAAAGCTCCTCACTGCTAGCTGATTCAGTTTCCACACCAGTTTCCCTTCCCACTTGAATGACAGCTCAATTGCTCATCGCGTGTGAGTGAGCATGGAGGTTTAGGGAGGAGCTCAGGAAGGTGTGTGCAGGTGATGATTTGCTCAGACAGTAAAAGTAAAGTTACATTGTAAAGTTTCAGCCTTGCAGGGCAGCAATCACGTCTGATTCAAACAACATTTCTCACATTCAGAGCATATTTTGGTCCAGGGGAAATCGGAGTAAGCCATAGCAGGAAGTTACATCATCTGTAAACAGGAACGACAAATGAAACGGGCCATTACTTTAATTTATGTCAGTAATTAGTGGAAGTATGCACAGGTCCTTCGGAAGAGCTGCACACTTTTTGCAACACTTACAGGACTTATCTTACTCTCTGAATCAATGCTGTGAACTTCTGGGGAAACAGAGGAACAGAGGGGACGGCCCGAGGCTATTCTAAAGGTGCTGAGCAGTCACGCACATGTGCTTCATCAGGGGTGACAACTGAAGGAGAAGCCACTGACAACTTCACTACACAACACAAGTCGACCTCGTGAACTGTGTTGTCAGGCGTGCCAGAGAATGCATTTAAACAGCATCGTCACGTTTATAGTAGGAGGACAAAATGATAGGAGGAGTTTGTAATTTGACAAATAGAACAAATAAACTTTCAGATTAACCCTTTGATTTGACACTCAAAGTGGGCCTCAATTAGCCTAATATGTTGGATGATAGATATTTTCATTCATATTTTCATTCATATTTTCAAATAATGATAATTTTGACAAATAACTTATGGATGTTTCTACATTCAGCATTGTTTCGAAAAAATATGTTTTGTGTGTTTATTTAATCAAATTTGATGAAAACGCATGTCAGAGTTTTGTATTTAGTTTTTACACAAGTTCAATAATTGTAATTATTACAGTATATTGACTTACATACCTTAGGTTGTACATATTTTATGGATAAGAACCATTTGAAGATTCTCTAAGAAATGACATCACACAACACTAGAGAAACGTTTTCTATTACAGAGTTCAGAGGGAAAGCACATCAATGTTTCCTGAACTAGAAAATGTTAGCATACGGTACCTTGCTAACTGGGACATACCATCATCCTACACAGCTCATAGCACAAGCACGTCTTTGTTCTGCTGCCTTCAAGGAGCCAAAAAACAGCCAAAAGGCCAAAAACAGTTGAAATGACGCATCATGTAGTGTCGATAATGAGTTGACGAATGCTGCTGCTTGACATTCATCTTATAATGAGCCAGAAGTCTTTGCTTCACAGATACATGAGGTCTTTACATTACAGTATTTTGTATATCTGTAACATTTACCAGACAGGAAAATATATGTAGGATTAGACAAGTGCATACACACATATGCAGAAACACAGAGACACACACATCAGGATTGTCCGTACGGCCGGTCTTGTTAATTACTTCCATTAGAGATGAATCAAACTGCCGCCGTGTGGTTGGTCTGATTTCCACGAAACAGAACTGTCATCCAGCTTGGCGGTGAATCAGGGAGAGTTGAGCGCTGGGGCAAACCCTTTTACTTTGGTCCGACCGCGAGCGCCTCATTACGACTGAATGACCCCAGTGACTCCAAATGTCAAACTGACCCACAACAACTCCCCCCGACTCGCCCCAATATTTCCTAGAAGTCCACAAATCCTGTATTTTTCTTTTCTTTACCGATGCTGGAAAAAAACCAGCCCTCCATCGACGCTCATGAGAATTATGTTAATGAGTGTTTCAAGTATCCTAATGACCTTTCCGATTAACTGAGTGCTCATTGAGGTACCTCTATCTGTATGGTGGTCTTTTTTTGTCTAGAAAAGTGCTACGGAGGCCCTTGCCAAAGCGTAGTCAGCAGCCCGTGAAGGCGTCTCCCCTCCATTCTCACACTAAAAGGGCATTTTGCCCCTGAATTCTGAAACGCCGTGCATGTCAGATTTTTTTGTCTTACTGGAGGAAAACCTTTTCAGGGGTCTGTGGAGTCCAGCTGAACTGTTTGTACTCTGTTGGAAAGAATGGGAGGGTTATTACGTGTTCCACCGCATGACTGCGCTTTTCAAATCCACGCCAACTAAAAAAGCCTTGCCCGCTTCTATCCCTGTAACTGTTGTCATCAGTCTTTGTTTTTATTGGCCTAATTGAGGAGACGGACAAGAAGCCCATGGAAAATGACAAGTGAATAGAATGTCAATAGCTTTTAATGACGGCGGAGGTGTTTTGTTTTTGCGGATTACTGTGTTAAAGGAATGAATTGAGGATTATGTGGAAATGAATGTTGATGACAAGTTTGATCAGGACACATTTTTGCTCTTTGTGAGTTTTGTCCCAAACTGCATCGAACAAATGCTGCTCCAAGCAGTGGTGTGCTTAGAAATGAGAGCAGAAGCACAATTCACATCAGACAGTGATCTGTTGGTGCATACTGTGCATATGTAACTGCAAAATCCACCTCACACGCAAAACTCACATCTTTACTCACACATACAGATTTATGCAGCAGAACAGTCCACTGCTCTCTCCTCTTCACTCCTCCTTCCCCTGCCTGATGAAGCCTAATTTTATCTCGTCTCTGCGTGATGACAGTGTTGCTATTCTAACCCAAACGAGGTATGTCATTAAAAGTCACTGAAGCTTAGTTGTCTCCCCCCTTGTGTTTATCTCTTTCCCCCTGTGAGAGGTCAAAGGTGAAGCAGCACTCAAAGGAAGGCGAGGCCTCTCCTCGGGGACCCCCTCCTCGGGCCTGTCTTTGGTGTTTTTACAAGAAAGTAATGATGACGGACAGTCATGCACGATGGGCTGCGGCCTGCAGAGGTGGAAGTCACGCGAGGTGCTGTGTCTTGTCCCAGGCAGAGCTCTTCTCTACCATATTAGGTGAAGCAGCAACGAAGGAAGAAATGGAAAGTAAAGGGAGGTGTGATGAGAAGTAATTAGTCCAGCAGAGAGCTCAACTCCTCAGATTATACAACCTGTCTGTCTCTTAATGCAGTAAAAGTAAAGCTTTGCCCTCAAGTAGAAACTTCAGCAAAAACACCAACTTTTGAAGAATTGATAAAAGCAGCTTTAAAGACGTACAACAGAGATTACACTTTGATAATATTGGGCAGCTCACAAGAGACGTATTTTAAAAAGAATGGTCAGAATCAAAGCAGCAGAGGCTCAGAAATCCAAACCTTTAGTCCCTAGTATGGGCCAAGCTCCAAAAACACTGGATCCTACATTTCCCATAATGCAACTCAATGGCATTTTCTTTATAGAGAGACTATCTGATGACATCATTGGTGGTGTTTTTCTCAGACTTGGGAAAGCTTCCTCAAGAGCCAAAGAAGACATATACAGCTGTTTTCACTAATTGAAGTGTAAAATCAGTGGACCTTCACCTTCAGTTCACGTTTTAAACAACGTGAATGCTGAAGTTACAATGACGATGGCAATACTATGTAGAATCTCTTTGTATGAACGCAACAGTACAAAAACAAAAGAACACAAGTGTCCCTGTTATGTAAAAGCGCCCAGTCTTTGTATCACATTACACATTGTTGTCTTATGTTTGTGTCTTCATGGCTCGCAAAGCCCAAACAAATCCAGCCTCAGTCCTCTGATGCATTAAACTGTGACTTATTTTGCCAGTCATGTGAAAACAAAGTGTGTATAAAATGCCCAGCCACAACTGTGGGATGATCGGATTCCAGAGCCCAAGAAAGTGAATGTTGCAGGCAGCACATTTGTTTACACGGTGATGATTGTACTTTTTTTTATTCTTTAATGTTTGGGGACCTTTTTATAAAGATCATCACAAGGAGTATAACCGGGGGGTTCGACTCTGAGCAGTTTTCTCAAGTATTGGATCTATTCCTACCTCCAGAAATGCTCTTCAGCTGTTCTTCACCTGAGGTTTCTTTCTACTACCAGACATCATGGAATACAACATTGGAAAAATAAAACACAGTGAACAGTGAGTCGACTTATCCTGGTTTAACTAATCTCCACAAAGTCCTGATGAAGATACAGGAAATCATTGCAGTCGATATTGCTCTTTTGAAACACATTGGAATAGACAAAAGTAAGACGGGAATTGACAAAGACTTTGTGTGATAAATGTTTGCATCAGTTTAAGCTTTGTGATTTTATTATTCAGCGAGCCGCTTCATGTCATCATAAAGTAGATCAAAGAAGAAGCATACATTTGCTTTTTTAAAACACTATTGGACGATTAAAGGGATGATTGACCATTGTTTTTTTCTACCCGGTTATTAAGTACATTTTAAATAACTTACTATTAGAACTAAGATTTTATAATTAATTTCTAGAATCTTCGCCTGTGCACTCAGAGATGTTTGTGGAGCTGCGTGTTCGCCTGCTGTGACGAGTGAAGTTTAAATCTGTAATTACAAAGCAGTTTGCTTTTGATCCTTCTCTGTGATCTGACATCTCTGTTCTCCATATGTCTGCTTACTGGAACTGTCTTTAAATCTTTAATGTTATGGATCTGATTGTGAAATTAAAGATGAGATATTAATGTTAAACAGAACATGATGCTGGGATGTTGTGATATTTTAAAAGGGAGCTCTTGTTTGAATAAAGGTCACATTGCTTTTAAATAGTTTCTTTAATGTTTAAATATTAAATAAATGAAATGCTCACACTCTGATAAATGTTTATTCTTTCGAGGGCATCGCATGGCAATGAGTGTTGCATGAGGAAGCCACATGAGATCCTCCCTCACGGTCCCATATGAGAGTGTGCTCAGGCTCTGCACTGTACGTCCTTAGCTTATTGTTTCACAGGGGGTTGCTATTTCCTTTGGGCCTGATGTGGTTGTTGCTGATACAGCATTCACAGTCCACCAGATAGTGTCATATAGAGGCTTATGGGGTCATGTGAGTTTTTGCTTGTTGCTGGCATCAGGTAAACGCTGCATGTGTCAAAGTATTTTTGTAATTTTGTCCTTTTTCTCTGCTCTGTTTATGTATTAATGGTTCAAAATGACAGGATGGGCTGTGGGTTGAAAAAAAGGAGAGAAATCATGAATTACCAAATGTGCATAATGAACTAAATACAAATCTTTGGAGTTTGTGCACAAACATAACATGATGCTACAATAACACGATAGTGCACATGATTAAGCAATGCTCAAACAAAAATGAAATATTTTTTAGTTTAATTTCCATACACTTTTGAATATCAGAAATGACGCCATAATATTTATATTTATTCTAATTAGAAATAATCACAGGAATATGTTTTTTAATATTTCAGTTAAGGCATTCTTAAAGTTAAATGTTGTACAGCTCAACCTTTATCTTTCTTTTAACCAATGGTCGTAGGATGTTCCATCTGCTTTAATGTAAAATACAGTATATACTGTAGTCAAGAGGGGAAACCTAAAGCTAATTGAGAGGAATGAACGAAAGAGGTGGGTGGTCCTCTGTACTTAAAAACAGGCTATTAAGAAAAATAAATAAATGTGTGTAATATGTTGCTATAACCTGCAGGGGAATCAAACTTCTTCCTCTCCACCCACATTCCCCTTCCCTTTTTACAGAAATAAAATCCCAAGAGTCCCACCGGATCTGATTCTATTGAGAGAAGGAAGGGTGGGGGGGATATAGAAAGAGCAACACGGCAAAACATACCTTATCATTTGAGATAAAAATGTTTTTTCAAAACACACACATTCTGTTTTAATTTGCTTAATTTGAGAAAAAAATATTTTTTTAATTAATTATTAATAAACAGACAATATATGCTTAAATAAAACATTTTGAATCCTTTAAAACTGTTATGATAGTATTACATTTTTCTTAAGATTCATCACCATCAATGGTTAGAGAGGGTTGTGTGTTAGTTAAAAAAAACCATGTGAAGCAACTACGTGTGTAAAGTTGTCTTTACTTGTACCACATTGAGAGGGACAGACGTCAGGGAAGTGGATGCATGTTTACTTTGGGTGACACACTTTCTCTCATGAATAGTGAAATATAATCCCTAGAGTAAACAAGGTACAGTACGAGGTGTAGCGTTAACTTGTTAACTTCAGATACAGGTTGGGACTTTAGAGCAGCGATCGTCACAGAAGAGGAAACCAAGCAAATATAAAGGAGCAACTATTCATTTATCAACAACAAACACTGAAGCACTTTTTATCTTTTCCACTCATTATCTGAGACTTAAATAATTGAAGCTTCAGCCCTTTACGTTTCAGTTTTATTTCTGCGTTAAAGCAGAGCTCAAGCTCAGACTCTCGGCCTCAGATGGCTGTGCCACAGTCGTGATTTGGCCCCTTTACAACAAAAGGACCCCGGCAAAAATAAATAACCCACAAAGCATATTGGTCCCCTGTTGTGTTGGGAGGAAAGGCTTAACTGTGAGACAGTGGCGACAGATCTCTCAAGCATGATGTTCTCATCATGTTGCCACAACATTGTAAGAATGCCACAGCTCCTCAACATGTTGCAGATAAAGGTGACATCGGGGTTGCGGGCACACTTGGACAATCAGTCTGAAAAAGCGGCGAATGGATTTTGAGGGTACGGAAGGGGGCAACCATTTTGTTAACGGTAGTGGTGTGCCACAAAAATGATCGCCTTACAAAGTCTTTCTACACTGTGAGGTGTCTTTCATTTCAAATGAAGAAGAGAAATTCCAACATTTAAACATTAAAGCTGCCGTTGTAAATATCTTTGTAATAATGATTGATCAAATGATTACATGTAATTTGCAAATATCACCTGACTCTGCAGTCCCCCTGACCTTACGAACTGTTTTAGCATCTTTCAGCACATTGTTTTGGTTTCACGGCCCTAAATCGTACTGTTTTTCTGCTCACCGTTACGCTCTGATGGGCGTCATTTTCACCAACAGCAGGCAGAAGTTTTTATGGTAAAAGCTTTGTTAAACAAAAACTACTCAGCTAACAGCAAACAAACAAAATTAGCGACTAGCTGGTAACTCAAAGGTTTTAGGTGATCAGAAACACAACTCCCAACATTACCATGTGTCTGCTGGATGTGTAAATAGGCAACAAAGACTTTGTGCTATAATATGGTAATGAATGTTTGTTCTGTGTTTGTACTGTACAAATACAGTCTTCTAAATGTATTTCACTTTTTTGGAACTGTTACAGTTTTAGAAAGAAACAACAAATGAATCCTTTCCTCTCAAAAGCCATGTTTCCATCCTGCGATAATTGAAAAAACAAAATGCATTTCTTTGACTGTCATTAAAATCTAAATTAGTGGTTCTCAACTTTTTTCAATAACGTACAATCTTTTGAAATATTTTAACTATTATTTAAGTATATTTAAGTAACGTTGCGCTTGTTGTGGCAGTTGACAGTTTACGGTAGTTAATGATCGCATTGAACATAGGAATATTGAGTATAAAATGTGGTTTATCAAACTTAATAAATATATATTTTAGTTATGATTGTATATTTATTTTATTTAGCATTTAAAAAACAAGTACTCCTATTTGTGTAAATAATGTCTGATTCAGGTCAAACGTATGTAGGTGCCAGTCCTCAGCCACTGTTTGGGTGTGTCTAACGGTCGACGGCACAAAGACAGACATGCTCTAATAACTCAGACTGAACCCTAATTAGATCCTAGCGTTGGTTGGTCTCCATTTGGTCGGATTCAGTCCCATCCTCTTGTCTGGATCCTCTTGACCTCATACTCTCATGACACTGATGCATCATGGTCAATCCGCTGAGGCCTTCAAACACACAGTCCCTTCTTTTGGGGTCATCTGCAGCTTTACCATGACACCAACACTTCATATACACACCCAGTGTTAACTGCAGGCGCCATGGTTGCCAAGGTGCGAACAAGGTGTACAAAGCACTGCCAGGATCGTGTGGGATTGTTTTGTTTTTCTGATTTAAGATTGGGGGAAAAAAGCAGTGCTGTCATGGCTTTGGTACTCTGGCAGAGAGGTGAGAGGCTGGCCTGTCACTCTGGATTACTTCTGTCTCAGCAGAGCTTTGATGTGCACTGACAGCCTCAGATAACTTTTACAAGCTGGAGGAACATACGCTTCCTCTCTGTGTTTGGATTGGCTCCCATGGAAAGGACACTTCAACTGGCAAGTGCATTTGCAGTGCATGAGCTTTGCACTTTTCTAGGAAGGAAAGCTATTGCAACTTCAGCTTATTGTCTGTGTGAGATATGTACATGTCTTAGCTTTAGAGACGCAAGTGGCCAAAATAACAAAATGAAGTTAATTAACATTGTTGTATTACTCCCTCTCTGCCGGCCGTTTACTCAGGCACACATGAAGCATATACATTCAGCTGGATTTATGAATGGTATGTGAGAAAGGCTTTTTCCATTCATAAAAGTCTCTGTGTTCTAACTTGTGTGTGTGTTGAGTGTCTTTTTTTTTTTGCATTGACATTCTCTGTAGTATACAATCCTGTTTGTAACCAGGTAATGAAAGTGTGCGTGTATGTGTGTCAGGCTGAATGGAACACATCAAACTGGATGGACGAGGTTGAAGTGGCAGAAACACGCAACGCTCTGTAACCTTCAGACTCTTGCAGGCACGCACGCATATATGCACGCAAACACACCTGCTGGGATATTTGCTCTGCAGCCTCAAACTCATTCAAATGCCTCAGAAATTTGCATGTACATTTTGGGTTGAATTTTGTAAAGATCGACAATTAAAATGCATATATGTTGCATTGATTGTTGTCAATACTAAGAGCTTACTTTTCCAACCGTACGCATGATTTATGAATAGCAGGACTTGGCCTTGGCTGCTCAGTAGACGGGAGCAGATGAGGGTGTTCAGAGGTAAGATGAGCTGTCGACGAGTTATTGTTACAGTGCAATAATCACGTGCGGTGGCTCTGCCCTGACAACTCTTCTCACGAAAAGATCGAGCGAGGGAGGGGAGGATTCGCAGCACAGTGCAATATCTAATGAAGAATCTCTCAGAAGTAGCTATTAGAGTCTGTTGTATCAGATAAATGGCGAGCTTGCGTGGATATCAAGATTGTGCTGAAAGGCCTCAACGAGCTCACGCAGTGAGACAGAGCTGGAGGGGTGTTCCTGGCACACTCAGGAGGGGGAAAAACAACAGAAAAATGAGATGAATGCTTACATGCTTCACTGAGTCATGGCAGCAACACATAGTAAATGTTCAGTAGAAAATGATTGTTTTAAATGCAGCACTCTGCTGAAGAGTAGATTTGATTTGAGCAGCACTTACAGTTTTAACAAGGCAACAAACCTTAATTATAAAGATCTTATGCAACCTTTTTTAATTACACACCTCCAGCTACATGATACTCAGCATGAACAGCAAATCCAACATTTTTTAAACTTGACCAAATAAATCAACTGTTTGTGAAGGCCCTCCAGGCTGCTATACACACCTCCTAGCTGCTGTCTGCTGACTACAACACAAAGAATAATTAGCAGTCTCTCTCTTTCATTTACATTAACATGTTAGGCATTAAAGTGATATGCTTAAGGGGAATCTTGCCATACCTTGATATGGTAATGTCTTAGTATCAGAATATAAAGCAAAGACGGGACGGAAATAGACAAAAAGATTAATACAAGACAAACATTTTCTTTTTTCTGTGTTTGTGCAGAATAGTTTAATGGCCTACTTTGAACAACGTATGGTACAGACCACATGATACAACCCTAATGTGTCACCAGACAAGCATCTGAAAATCCCCGTATTACATTTGATGCAACATTTGTACAAGTTTTGATTTCTACGATATCTGAACAGTCTCAAGTGGCCATTCGATAAACTGCAGTTTTTGGCACATCTGCACTGCTCAGCTCCGGAGGTTGCCGCTTGGGTTTGTTGCTACAAATTAGCACACAAACAACTTGGATTGCAGGCTTCTTGTGCTCATCCATTTTTGAAACGTGTGATCTGGAGTCTCTTCCCATATCACTTCTATGTGTTTTTATGTACAGTAGGTTGGAGACCAGACCTGACTTGTCAGAGATTCCTCCAAGTGAAATGTCTTGTTCGTAATGTGTGCAAACCACAACAACTTCAACATACCCCATTACGGGAGGCAGGGTTAGGGTTACTAACGGCATTACTCCTCCGATGGTCGACTGTTCAAGTCCCAGAACGGACCAAGTTTAGAGTGTGGACTGGTACTTTGAGCCGAGGTGTCCTTGAGCAAGGCACTGGACCCCCACACTGCTCCCTGGGTGATGTATAGTAGCTGCCCACTGCTCCTAATACTAGGATGGGTTAAATGCAGAGTCTAAATTTCATTATGTGTGCTGTGCTGTGTACATATGTGTGACTAAAAACTAACTGTGATTAAAAAGAGATTCAAAATCCTCCATTTCCTGTATGAGACAGACTGGTGTGTAATGTAATCCATAAAGCAAACTTGACAAATTGAGGTAAATAGAGTGCAAACATATGAAGAACTTCCCACCTACTAAAGATGAAAGACTACACGTAGACAAAAGAGGCAAAGCTCAATACAAAAAAACATTAATTGTAGGTCTGTGACAGGACGCAAACTCTGGTTTCTTGAGCGGTAGCGAAGTGCAGAATCAGCTAAAATGAAGATAATTGATGATGCCCCTGGGAGACGGTATCTGCTGTTAGTCTTCCACTGGTCCTCATGGGAAACCTATTTGTTTACTTCTGTTATTTCTCTGCTAGGCTTACGTCACTGTTAACCATAATCCTGCCTCATTTAATTTCCAAATGCTAAGATTTGTGCTGCTTCATTGAGAGCTGCCACTTAAGTGTAATCTCTTTGATCGAGGCCTTTTCAGCGATACTCGAGCCTGTCCTCCTCCTGCAGTATAACTAGAATGAGTGTTCGGTAATTACCGGACTGCTGATGGTGGCACTGACAGCTTCTCATTGTGTTGCGTAAGCCCTGCCAGTCCCTCTTGGTGTGGACATGTGTGTGCTGAATGTAACACTTTCCACAGATCTTAGTGACAGACCTTTGTTTTCGTATGTTTACTCGTTGCTAATTGATGTCAACATCTGCCACTTTCCTTCTCCCACCCACCACAGGTTAATTATGAGACAGAAACATAAAATACATAAAGTCAAAGGTCGTAAATGCAGAATAAAGGTGTGGCACTTTTTACTTTCATGCACTGGCCACCAACTAGTGGAATCAAAACATCCAAAGATCACATTATTGTGATTATTGGTCTGTTTGTGTCTGTAGATTTCTCCTAAATTCACAAAAATGTAGCATTAGATAATGCTTAGATATGCATATTTAAATATAACATTTCAGTAAAATGTATAATACAAACAAATATTAAAACATTATTTTATTGCAAAGCTAAATGATCTTGTTAACAAATAAGCTCACTTAAGTATGACGTGACTCTACCGCCATACAACAAGGTCATCACCATGGAGAGTGTGTTTTCACAAGCATTTAAAGGTATTAAAGTAAACTCCGACCCACCCTGGGAAATAAAGCAATGCACCTCAACTGGAACCACGTGTGAAAGAGCGAAAAGAACCCTCTTGGGTTATAGTGATACAATCAAAACTCAATTTGTGTCACGTTCTGCGTATCCCTCCCACCCACATGCACCAGTTGACATGTTTTCTAAAAGGTTATTGTCTACCTGCAGCAGTATGCGATATTGCCATATTTCTATTTTTGACGCTTAAGCATTCGCTCGTGGCTTCCATTGTGTTTGCATAGTTGGCTCTGATGTTTTGTAGGAAACTAGCCGTCCCTTTGACCGACCGACCTTTTTATCTAACTTTTCACACAATTTCCAATTTTGTTGAAGCCAAAGGCACAAAGGGAGTGTGTGTGTGTGTGTGTGTGTGTGTGTGTGTGTGTGTGTGTGTGTGTGTGTGTGTGTGTGTGTGTGTGTGTGTGTGTATGTGTGTGTGTGCAACTGTTTCGATGGGTGTATCAATGCTGTGGTATTAGTAAAAGGCTGTAATTGTTCAGAAGGCTGCACTATATAGAAGGAGACCAAATTTACCTAATCAGGTGAATTTAAAGATAAGAGATGAAGAAACCTGGTGCCTCGGTCATTTTGATCACGAGAGAGTTCACCTGTGGTTCCATGCAATGGCTTTGTTCTTGTGCCGAAATGGACTTTTCATTCATAAGACTGCAGGTGTAATAATGCATAAAGCCACGGGGATTCAACATACAGTACATATTTACTGGATAACACACAGACACACACACGTCATGAGAAACATAATGTGTCAGGATTAGACAATAAGACCCGACAATTATCTATGGAACAAACACACGTTCCCCCGCAAGCTGGTTTGAGTCACCAACATCATTCCAGGAATGTAACCATAGTCTGTGTCATCATTAGAGGACTAGCACACCATACCAGCCCTCACAAACCCCAAGTCCCAACACATCATTACCAGCTTACTCACCATTCCTTAGTCATGGAAAATAATCCAAATCCTAAAATCATTTTCAACACGTCTTTTATGCACCCTCAGGTTACACCGGCAGAAATCACAGTCGTTGGTAATGTGGATGCTGGCTGGTTGGCAGTTTTTACTCCACAGGTCAATGTCTTCATATTCTTACATACCGCTTTCATAATAACATTTAACTGAGGCACATAATGAGAAAATACTTTGTACTAAAAACTACAAAATTATGTTTGACAAATCCATCCACCACGACCTCCTATGTAGGCGGATTTACGCTAACTTTGATTAGAAACATATTTGTGATACGTTAAAAACAAACATAATCTGGGAAGAAAATACATTTCCCTCAAAACGTAATTGACAATGCGGTTACATAAATCAGAGGCTTTATGGGAGCTTTTTTGCTGAACATAGCTTTCTGCTGGGAAACAAAACAATTTGCAGGTGAAAAACACGAAACAATGAGCTGAAAGAAATTAAAAGGCTGAAAGGAGAGGTGCAGATTTCTTGTATTTCCTATTTGTATCTTCCCTCGCTACTTTCCAATAAGACTTGTTGCACACTCTGCTTAGAGAACTACCTGCTGTAATAGTTTATTATCATTATCATAGTGTGATGTGCAAACTCAGTGAGCCATAGCAGGGCCGATCATTTGATCCTCATCAGCCATATAAAAGCAGATAAAGACTGCAGCTCTACCCACATCATCGTACACACTCAGACACAGGTGTGCCTGTCCTCAGAGCACAGGTTACTGATGCTTCCCACACAGAGAAGGCCTCTTTGTTTTCCATTGGTACTGCCATGCCATGCTAACAATAAAGGTTCCCTTGAGCCTCAGCGGCCCAGGTCAGAGGTCCCGTTCCTCTCAGCCAGGTGAGATAAAAGAAGGGTCCGGTTATCAGTCTCCCTGGGGTCTGTCTGTCACCAGCCCTTTATCAACATCTGGGATCCTGCTTCATGCGAGAGGCCTACACAAAGACCTCCAGGACGATCAGTGTGGAATGTAATTCGCCAGCACTGTTTGATTATTTCCACCAAGTCATTAGATGTAACCTTAAAATTGCAGTAAAATGTTTATTTGTCTTCCCTGTAGATCTAAATGTGATGGCCCTCACATATTCTCAGTGTATACTATGCATTAATTGGAACTGGTTAGTATAGTTTGGAGCATACTTGCCTTTATTGCCCTGGAAACATAACCCACTTGATCCAATTATGTAATGACATAAGCCAAATGGTGACTGCTAAAAGAAAAAATCTTTACAGACCTTTCCAACTCCCTGAGGCAAAGGATGCATGAGAAACACGATATGCATACTCTAAATTTCCACAAGCTCTATGTTTTTAACAGTCTGATATAGAGTTCTGCAGGGATGATATATTTTCGTAGGCCAACCCGGAATTTAGCATCACCAATTTCCCTCAACAAAAAGCTGATATGATTTTGTATTATTGAAGAAATCAAGTTCTGTGGCAAACACATTTTTATGATACTAACATGTTTTGCTCAGCAGTTTAATAACGACTAATAATATGACTATTTTGTTTCTTCATTTAATGACATCAATGTTTTCTATTAATGCGTGGTTTTACATCTTCTTCCAATGCAACAAACATGTGCATTTGACATGAAATGCAGGTTTTATTCTACTAATTTATCTGTTTTTGCAAGAGAATATTGTACAACAGAGAAATATCTAGCGCTTAATGCTGTGTGTGTTTGTGTGTGTAACGTCATTAAGTCCTGTTTGTTTAAGAAAAAAGAAAAGAAAACAGAAGACGATCAAAGCAGCTTTGGCAGTCTGTCTGTGACAGCTGGACAAGTAGCAAGCATGTACCATAACTTACTATGTTACAAATATTTGGCAGGGTGAACAGAAACTGAGCTGTTCATTACATAAGAACATGAAGCGCTTCACCATGGGAACTAATCTGTATAATCAGCTGTACCTGCAAAGACTTATGTTACTAAATATGGGCCTTTAGCGGACATAAGGGATTTTTCCATCTGATACACCGATGAGAAATCATTTGGATTTGTTTGAAAACACTCTGTTCATTTAAGTGTCTGCTGGAAAGTTCTGTTTCACACTGTTTGGAGACAGAAAACAGTTTTCTTCTTCTTGACTCTTGTGCCAGTCATATGTTGGAGGTGGATGATCTCATAGTGAACCCGTACACAGGGTCAGGCAGGAATGACACACAGAATCCATATGGAGTCACGTCTCCTCCACGTCAACACCAGATCTTCCATCTGGAAGCCTCTTTTAAACCTCGGCCATTGACACTGGACATGACTTGTCATAAACACTCTCCCTGTTAGAGGAAGAAAACCTTCAACTGGAAAGTGTTGAGCAGCTGGTGCAGTCAGAGTCAAGCAGCTACACACCATCTGTTCTGTCTGCACTTCTGCATCGCACATTGTGATTCAATCAGGGAGTGCAAGTAGAGTGGGACTTGATTGGGTTTGTTTTCTCATCCTTGAGCAGAAACATCTAGTGTAAACCATGGGCAGATGGCAGTGTATACACAAGGAAAGTAAGGAGCAAGAAAGCTCTAAGAGAACAAATGTATGTATCAGTGTACTGCACATATTCATATGTCCAGACGGTTCACAACCTCTATCAGCTTTTGTCTACTTGTGACCTATTGTCACAGGCTTTACTGTATTAAGCAACTGAGTTTTCCTTTCTCAGATTGTTATTAAATCTTTTTTGGAATTCTTTATTCTATGGGTTCATAAATTCCCAATTGTGTCCAATTACTTTCATAGATACTTTCCTGTCAAGAACTATAGAATGTGACAGTAATTAACCAAACAATCACATATCAATCTCAGAACATTATGTCTATGTTCCCAGTTATTAATAGCACATTACTAAATTCATTTTAGGAATTGTAAGTTGTAGCCATAAGTTGTAGAGGCCTGGTGGGCTTAAACTATCCACTTTTTAAAAATCCAGATGACACTTGTTTTCAAAGTCTACAACAATTTAAGTTTTTCACAGTTTTTTTGTAGTTTCATCCATCATTTATATTCATCAAAACTATAAAAACAACTTCCAAGACCCTTCCCTTTAAGGTATAATATGTCACATTTAAATGTCTAAAGACGACTAGACCTATGTTATATATCCTGTTGAGTTGTGTACTTACATTATCCCAAATGTCTCCAACAATGTTCAAACCTAAAGAAATCTGTCATTTTAATCAAAGTTATGGTCCGTTTCATTTGGTCGCATGTAATGGCAGCGTATCCCGTGTGATTGTCTTTCAGAAGCTGTCATTACTTGTCATTTTAACTATATTTTAACCGGATAAAGGATTTTAGTCACAAGCTGAGCAAACATTAAAGGCAGCTGAACAGCATTGGAGAAACACTGATTTCTAACGTGAAACTGCTTTATTCAGTGTTTTTACTGGATTTAATCACCGTGTCCCCCAATCTCCCTCTGTGGATGATTCGGCTCACACTAAAGTCCTCCTGAAGGTCTTGATCATACATGAACAGAGAAACGAGCTGAGGAAACATTATAGGCAACTCGTCCCTTAGGAATGTCCTTTGTCCGCCAAACAGTGTTGAAGAAACAAACTCTGTCTGTTGTTATTGTTTTGATTGAGAGACTCCTAGTGACAGAAAATGACATTTTGTGCGTTTAAGTGAACCTTTTGCTATTGTTGGATCTGCATGCTGGATCTCCAAAACCTGACACGTAATATGTTTTGATTAGAGATTAAAGTGTTTTTAAAAGTCACAGTGTTATCTGGCAATAGCAAGTTTTGTCTGTGTTGTGGTTTGCCTTGCGTGTGTCAGAGAAGCATCAAAGCCTCTGATACACCTTGTCCAGTCACCTGCCTCAGCCTGTCCTCGCCGGAAAATTGCACATTTGGGATACAGTGACGTGATGTGGAATCTGTAGTATAACTCCTCTGGGTTAGCAGAGCTTCATCACACACACACACACACACACACACACACACTGATTTACTCCATACCTCATCATCTTCAAACTGTCTGGTATATTTGTGCTGATTCTCCCAGTTTCTTTATGAACTTTTTCAAATTGAGTCCTTCCACTTCATCATCCCAAACTGTAGACAAAATGTTTTACGTAAGTAAGATACGTTCAATAAGTTTTCATTAATACAGTATTTAACATTGTAATCTATTATTATTGTAATTTAAAGACATTCAGATGACATAATTGGTTGTTTACATACGCCTTTTGTAAAAAATGTAGACTGTATAATTAGTGTCGGTGACATGCAAACAAAGCATTGCCAGAGAACTGCTCAGGTTGTTGCGACTTGTTGGTCTTAACAGAAATTCATAGTCACAATTACACTGCATTTGGAAAGTGTGTTTTAACATCCTGGTTTCTTTATGTGATTTATATAAACAGAAACCACAGTTACAATAAAGGTAGTGATCAATCAGGACTGTTAATTAACAAGTTTAACAAGTTTGGGAGTCAACAGTGAAGCAGGAGGGACATGATTCTTCAGAAATTTGGGATTTATTTGTTGGAATTTTGGTAACACTTTCTATGACATCTATAGTGCATTATAAAAATATTTAAAATGTGTTATGTGTTGCTCTTATAGCACTTAATAATTATTTTATAAGCACTCACAACACATTATAAAGCATTTTATAATTTACAAGGTCAAGTGTTGTAATATTTCATAACAACTCACTGACATTTCTTTCAAGGATCACAGTGTAATTCCTATAGTTGAAGTACATTATAATCTTTGAATAATGCATTATAATCACAGTTATTATACATAATAAAGTGACTATAAGTAACTCTAAGTGCTTATTTAATCTATGCATGAACAACACAAAACTTTATAAAATTAGTGTTTACTTTAAGTACTTTTTGATACGTCACCTCATAAGGTAATTAAAAAATAGTTTATTATGTGTTATGATTATTGATATAAAGAATTATTAATATTTATGAGTGCTTATTACTATGATTATACATCGCTATAAGCACATCATAATGCAATACAAGTATGTTTATATACTGCATTATAGACATGAGCGTCATAGGAAGTGTAAGCAGACTTCTTTCCTGTGAACCTGCTGCAGCACAACTTTAAAAATGTTTATAGTTTTTATAGAATTGTCCTAACCAGAAGCTGAATTTCTAAATGTTGTGGGGAAAAGCTTTTCTTCCCCAAATTACATTAATCCGATAATTGTGACTGCATGTGTGAAAAGACTTTCGTGCCCATAGTACGAGTGCAGTACAACACAACACATTTTGGTTACTGACTGCTGAGTCCCAGCCAGGCCTGGAGATTGGATGATGTTCGAGGGTGTCCGTGCTCTCAGTGTTTATACACCGGTGACCACACGCCGTACGTCGCTGCTGCTGTGCTGGTTCAGTGGCCGGTCAGGTGAACTCAGGTGTATCACCACGCAGACGGTGGCTACTAGAAGTCCTGGCAACCTGCCAGACACTACGGGAGGTCCTGTCTGTTCATAAGGAACACTTCAAATGATGCAATATATTTGTCCACAAAAGCCAACTAAGAAAATGACTTATTTCTGTTGTTTTTTTCTGTCTCACACAGTAGCCGTTATTGACAAAACAGATTGTAGAAGAAGCTAAATGCTTGTGATTTGACAACAATGCTGATGTCTATGGGCAAGAGGCTGCTTAAGGTTCCTATAACACAATTTACATAAGCTTGCAGAAAGCATATCTGGCCTTGATCATGGAGAGCCTTGGATAACGGCCTGAAGAGGCACCATCCTGCCCTAGATCATGTTGTTTTTGTTTGTGTGTACATGCAGGTTGCCAGACTCCCCTTGTTACCATGACAAGTGCCATTAGACACACCAGTGTTTCTCTATTTAGGCTGTAGTTCATACATTCCCCTGGCCTCGATAAAATCTCACATCTACGTGTGTTTGCGGCCGAAGTTTGTCTCCATATCAGAGGCGAGGCTGGATGGGAGCAACTTGACAAAAGAAAGGACAGCTAAGTTCCAGTTATCCTTTCTATCACAGCAGCATTGTAGGCATCCAAATCTTTCACATCTGAAGAATGTTCAATATTTTAAAGCCGTTTAATGATTGTAGATAATGAATTTGGTGACAGTCAGTCAAAAGTGTCACTGATGAAGATGAGCTATATCTGTGTGAGGGAGCACTCATATCTGGGTTTATAGGGGACTTCCTGTTATACATGTCTGGTGTCACATAGAGTGCAGGGGCCTCATTACAGAAAGTCTGAAATCCTATTTCACAGTTTAGGATGACTTTGAAGTGTTTTGCTATTACAGAAACATGTTTACTATCCTCTCTTAGGATAGGAAATTAGCTCTTGAAGATCCGTCCTAATTTAGGGATTTCCCAAATTAGTAATCCTAAATTAGGACGGCATAAACATTGTTCCTTCATTCAAAATAACTGGCAAAAATGGCACCAGCATTGTTGTTAGGTCTGTATGGTGATGGCAATGACGATGGGATACAGCATGAACACCTAAATATAATGATGAAGGGCTACTCAAACCGTATGATGAAGCTTTTAATGATAATATAATGAAAAAATAATGATAATTAAAAGTGGGATTTCCTGTCCTCCACCGACACGATTAGTGCCTCATGGTAAATAAAATTGATTTCCCGTCTGAGATAGGATAGGACACAGCCATGAGTTTAGAAATTGATTTCTCCTATCTTTGAAACTCAAGTTAAGAAACGTAGGACAGGCAGACATTTTCTTCTGTAATGAGAACCCAGGACATGGCAATAAAATCCAGGGCTCAATTCTCTTCAGATTACCTGACATTAAATAAAACATCAACATGTAAGAGGAGCAAACCTGCCCGCTGTTACACACACACACACACACACACACACACACACACACACACCCACACACACACACACACACACACACACACACACACACACACCCATACACACACACACACACACACACACACACACACACACACACACACACACACACACACACACACCCATAGATCAGAAACACTGCTGGTCCAAAGGAATGTCCCAATTATAAATAACCAATAACACAAGAACATAATAGGTGATAATAAAATATTTTTAACAAATACAAAAATGAGGCTGATCGTATTTGATCAGCCTCATTTTTGTATTTGTTAAAAATATATATTTTTAAGTGTCGTCCTTCTGCTCTGGAGAGGCTATGAGTTGTTCGGGGGAATGACGCCCTTAATAATCAGCCTTTGCGGGGGATTCGTGCCCAGCTGACAGATAGCGTGTGACTGTGTGCAGCCACGGCCACCCACACAGATAAAAGAGGAATGGTGTCGTGCAGACAAAGACACCAGGCCTCACCGGTCCTTCAGATGCCTGCACTTTCCTGGAAGCTTCACTGGCAGCCTGTTGAGGAAGTAATTTGCTTATCCCCCCCCCCCCCCCCCCCCCCTACATCAAAAGGGAAATTCCATCTTTACACTTATGAGTTTACGCTTCAAAAAAACACTGTTTATGTTTCTCTTCTCTTTTTAAGGTAAAGAGTAAAAAAAAAAAAAAGGTTTTGAGCTCATTTGCTGCACGTCTGTCATTTAAACAAGCATATTCCTGCTTCGCATGCAAGCGGTAGGTGTTGTTTGTTCTGATAGATAATAGCAGGTTAGGCCTCTCACAGCATTTCTTGATTTATAGTTTATCTTCGACTTTTTTGTCCAAGGTAATTGAAATAATAAGGTCAGGGTTATCTTAAAGACACAGGCACATGAGCTGCAATTAGAATACTCTCAGGCATAATGTGAGAAAGGATTGTTGTGATTTCTGATTAGGATTGGTAGTGCAACAAGCCTGCACACTGTTGGTGTGAACCTCTGGCCCATTGCCAGATGAGAGCGCGCGTTAAAGGCCAGGTTACATAAGAATGGAGTTATGTTTTGATTTTGAAAGTGTGTGTCAAAGAATATGAGTTTAAATTGGCAATATAAATGCTCAAGACATGGGGCATTTAACTAGACAAATGATGACACTGATTGTTTCCCTTTCATTTGGATTATTCCT
The DNA here is from genome assembly GCF_900634415.1 of Cottoperca gobio. NCBI lineage: Eukaryota > Metazoa > Chordata > Actinopteri > Perciformes > Bovichtidae > Cottoperca > Cottoperca gobio. Next base: position 4,242,280 of record NC_041369.1, on the reverse strand, counting down.
TTCTTTGAATCCTTTTGGAGTGTAATATAAGCAGGCTCTGTTTACAGTTCAGTAACCACCAAATGGAAAACTTGTCCATAATAGAAAATGTGCTCCATTTCGGGTTTTTCACATTACATTTATATTTCTATGGTGTGTTTCAATGTGTCATGTGCCTGTATTCCTCGTTGCTTTTTTTTTCCATTAGGCTATATTTGAATTATTTTAAATTGCTTTATTGTACTTATGCAGTCATTTATTTACATAAAGCAATAAAGTATGCTAGTGTTTCTATGAAACTTAAATTTGGGGAGGTTTTGTAAATATTTGTACATCAGTAGTATTGCTAATAAGCAGCTCTCTTGCCCATATTTCCTTCAAATTACACACATTTTAAAGGTTTAGAGGTAATTCAATGTATTAAGTCATTAAACGTGGAGCAGCTTGAATCAGTGCTCCAGTGCAGTTTGGAATCTTTATGAACTGCTGGCAAAAAAAACTATTTGTTTTTTGATTTAGTGGCGCCCTCTCGATGAGAAAACTCGCAAGTGCTGCACATTTATCAGAACTCCAACTCCCATCATGCACTTTACCCGGCAGTACATCCGCAATGAAACCGTCGAATGAACAGTGTGCTTTGGCGATGGACGGTGAAACTGTGAAGGCGATATTGTTTGACTTGGACAACACACTCATTGAAACAAGTCGGGCAGGTGCAGTGGCGATACTAAAGGTGATAATTCTGCTACTCTTCATGTAACGTTAACTTTTAAAGTTTCATATTTGTAAAGTCAGGCTGGCAGCCGGGAGGACGAAACGAAGACGAGTCGTTTTCTAGTTTATGCCACTTTTCATTCAATAAATATGATTTAAATGTAGTATTCTTGTCCTGCTGTTAGTTAGTAGTTGGCTTTATTTCTTATAACTGATGACTGTACATTTAGATTGTATGGAGTAGTAGAAGGTGAAATTAATATTTAAGATGGCACCACTGTCTTAAAGTGAGCCAGCTGTGCAAAGCGACAAAGTACATTCAAGTACTGTTCTTAAGATCAAATTTGAGGTACTTGTAATTTACTTGAGAATCTCCACTACATGTATCTGATAGTTACTTTGTAAATGAACCTTATAGAACAAGATCAGTGCTCAACATGTGCATTGTTACACATTGCACTGCCCCACAGGATATACTATCTTTACAATTAGATCTACCTCCACCAGCCACCACATTGAAATGCATCAGTTATTATAATGAAAAAATATTCAGAATTATAAATGCCTGCATCATAATTACTTTTATATATACATTTATTTTATTTATTGGTAGACAACATTTGTAACATTAACAATGACCTTTACAACAAAAACATAACAAATAAACCAATAACGAAAAGTGGGAGATTTCAGAACGTAACTTCTCCTTGAGCGAGACTTGGTTAGACAAAATAACGATAAAGGAACACGTTGTATTCTTTAGGGATTCTAATTATAACTGTCTGAGCCCGTCAGTGGTACAAACAAGTACTTTAGAGGATTGAACCGGTTAGGGCTGGGCAACACACCTTTATCATTAATATTTGTTCATGGAGTTCAGTGATCTCATAATATCCACCAGAGCTCTTCTCAAAGGAAAACACATTCTACGTAATGAGTACTTTTATTTTTGATACTTTTAATATTTTGATAATGCTTACATCACACATCAAATTATTAATGGTGGACATTTACTTGTAATGTTTTTACATTGTGGAATTTCTACTTTTACTTAAGTGTGGGATCTGAATATCTGTTCCCAGCGCTGTAGTGGAGAGGCGGTCATGAATCCCGGATGAGGTTTAAATACTCTATATGCAAAGTACTTTTTGCATGGTTTGCGTCATATTATTGTATACATCTATAATATGTTATGCCTAAACCTGTGACCTCTTGTGGTTTATCGCTGATTTAGATATAAATGTTTACATTTATAAAACATTAGCTGTTGTGTTTGAATCTTACAGACCAGTGAACTTTTGAAGGCCACACTGGCCCTTGATGACAACACCACCTCCAGCATTTGTGACAAGTTCAAGCAGAAGCTTTTCCAGGAGAGCTTTGACCCCTCAGCTGGCAGATCCATTGATGAGGTCCGTGTGAGTCACTGGGAGGAGAGCATCCAGGAGGCTGTTGGCAGCAGTTCCACACCATCATTGGCAGCACAGTGCTACTACCTGTGGAAAAAGAGTCGCCTGGAGGTTCTCAGTCTATCCCCGGAAATATGCAACCTCCTGAAACAACTGCGCAGCAGATATAAGCTGCTGCTGCTGACCAATGGGGAAGCTCAGACTCAGAGAGAGAAAGTGGAGGCAGTCAGATGTGAGGAGTTTTTCGATGCCATCGTGATCGGGGGAGAACATGCAGAGCAGAAACCATTCCTCTCCATCTTCACATTGTGTTTCAACATGCTGGAGTTGAAGGCCCAGGACTGTGTGATGGTGGGAGACTCTCTGGACACAGACATTCAGGGGGGCTTTAATGCCAGAGTGCGGGCTACAGTCTGGATCAGCAGTGCAGCAGGTGCTGCTGATCCAGATGGTTCAGTGAAACCAGACTACACTGTCCCGACTGTGCTGGAACTGCCACATATTCTGCAACAACTCAAATAAAGACACCTGCTGATTGAAACAAGTGAACGAGCAGGACGGTCACTTCAAGTGGGAATTTAAATTACAGAATATTAAAAGATGAATGTAAATCGATTTTTTAACAGGGGGTGGGTGCTTTTACTTTTACGCATTCCTCTCAGGATTTTACACATTATCATGCTATGACTACATGGTGGTTGGCACGTGCAAGTACATGTACTTG